>NW_027468630.1:36525202-36595202 GCF_046254945.1 Alosa pseudoharengus | reverse complement strand
GAGATGGCCACGGCCGCATCTTCCTCCTCCCTGGAGAAGTCCTACGAGTTGCCCGACGGCCAGGTCATCACCATTGGTAACGAGAGGTTCCGTTGCCCTGAGACCCTGTTCCAGCCCTCTTTCATTGGTGAGTCTTACAACATTAGGACTACTCAAAGCCAGGCTTTGCTCCTTTCCTCCGAAAACCTTGACTTGATACACTGCAGAGTTGAAAGACTGTAGTAGTCCATTCAATATCCATTATTCTTTGTTTTCTGTTAGGTATGGAGTCTGCTGGAATCCATGAGACCACATACAACGGCATCATGAAGTGCGATATTGACATCCGTAAGGACCTGTACGCCAACAATGTGCTCTCTGGTGGTACCACCATGTACCCAGGTATCGGTGACCGCATGCAGAAGGAGATCACAGCCCTGGCACCCAGCACCATGAAGATCAAGGTACAGAACCCGACTCTCCATCTTCATCGCATGCAGGGATGTAGTGGAGGATAAATGCAAGTAAACGCAGTTTATCCACCTCTGAAATTTCAGAAATAGAGTTTATCCACCTCTTATTAGAGTTTATCCACCTCTCAAAAGGGTCTATTCACCAATTGCAACTTTTAACATTCAAAAATCACACTGTATTATCCACATTCACAATATGCAGTCATCAACACTCTAGGAACCATGTAATACCACTGGTATTGTTATAAACATGGGACAATAACCTCCACCAATCAAACATGTTCTGAATGCCTTTTTTTTTTAAAAATCCGATAGGAGCCTATCGCATGGCGCAGTCCACCTCACCGAGATTACAAAATTCATAGTTTACCCACCTCTTATTTTACCACTACATCCCTGATCGCATGTGAAGATGTGGAGTGATGTACACATGGAAGGCTTTGGAAGTTCTGTAATTGTTACATATTCTATCTATCTATCTATCTATCTATCTATCTATCTATCTATCTGTACTTGGTGATTGTAAAGCTGACCCCTGTATTGTACTGTGTTGAACACAGATGATTGCCCCTCCTGAGCGTAAGTACTCTGTATGGATTGGCGGCTCCATCTTGGCTTCCCTGTCCACTTTCCAGCAGATGTGGATCAGCAAGGATGAGTATGAAGAGGCTGGACCTTCCATCGTCCACAGGAAGTGTTTCTAAACACACTTGTACTCACACACAAGCAAAGACGCACACACATTTTTTTTCACACCCTTTGATTTTCACACCAATCAATTCCTTCAGGCAAAATGTTCCATTGTCACTCCAGCGCCATTCTGCATTTTGATCTTAATTGCACATGTGCTGTTGTCATTCATTGTAAATCATTGTTCATTCCCGCCCTTTGTTCATCTCACAATAAACATTTCTAACCCCCCATTTCTGCTGTCTCCTATAATCAATGAGACCAACTACACTTTTACTAGAATATTTTTCATCAAGGCCTTTTCACTGAAGTCATGCAGCAATAAATTATGCCAATAGTAAATGGTGTAAATGTTTCTAAAAATATATACATACTATATAATTTATTTCACTCCATAAGACTAAGTCTGTTACAGTTTTTCTCAGTCGCTTTGGTGCTTTTCTCACATCACTATTAACATTTGATCAGCAGTTAGTGCATTTCTCAAAACAATTAGTGCAAACTGCAAAACCTAGTGGATAACCTGCAAAAGCACGTCACTTGCTCAAAATGGATAGTCCATTCCTCAAAAGCAAGTATTCATGTCAATTAAACTGCCAGTGTCATCAAAATGAGAAGTCTTGACACCATTGTTTATGAACAAGATAGTCAAATGGCTTTGTCATGTTTTCATTATGACAGTTTATTCTCTCTGTGTTTTCCAATGCAAAAAAAGGTCAGAAGTCAGTGACACTACCTGAACATGCTCAAGACAGCACTATACACTGATTGTACAGCCTTTTGAAAACTACAGTAAAGTTACACATTGCTGTAGTTAGGGAAGTAAGTGAGTACAAGACACTGAATACGTACATTTCACATTTTCACTGTGCTCTTTGCAATTCTACAGCATTGTGACAAATAGTTCAACAATTTTGTATGTAATGACTCAAGCAATGAAATGAAGACTATTAGTTTTATTGGGAACGACTGTTCAGCATCCATAAGTATAGTTCATTTTGACTGACATGACATAAGCAAATGATAATGTTATAAAACAGCAGAGAATTGTATATGAAAGCAACTGATACATGTCCAAAAGCATTTGCAATTTGTTCAGAGGAAGGAGAAATTACTATGATGTGCACAAATGAGAATACTTATGAGAATTTTCCTTCTGATGTGGGAAAAGCACCAAAAGTGACTGAGAAAAACTGTAATACAGACAAAATAAAGTCACAATATGTAGCACCATATAAATAAACTGTTTGAAGTTAGCAATGCAACCAAGACCCATACAAAATACAAAGTTTAAGTTCCCAGACTTAAGAAACATTGCCATTTCCATGTCTCAGCAACAGGGGTCAGTGTTGTCTCATTTTATATCCCACATAATGTTTGTGCGATGTCATGCCTATATAGATAATACTCTTTGTTAATGTGTGAAATTGTTAATGTGTGAAATTGTTTCTTTAATTGTCACATCTACCAATCATATGTCATTCTACCATTTGTCTAACTGGATATTTTCCTCATAACTTATTCTGATATCTTTTCCCTTAAAATAATGTCCATGGACATACAAGCACTCTGCATTGGCATGGAAGGCTTTCCCCATTATGACTACCTTACAAGCTTCTGTTTATGTTTATTTTGCCTCAGTTGTTTCCATTTAAAATCCCCAAGTGATTCTTCAGAAGGTCCTTAAGGCATGTTACTTCTGTCCTAAGCGCTGCACAGCCCACTGGGTAATGTAACATTGCAAACAGAGTGGAACAATCGAGACAGAAGTCAGTTAAATAAAACTGGTCAGCAAGCTTCTTCTTTCAACATTACTTCCCCGCCTGACTGTGATAAGCTTTTCCTACTGTACTGATAAGACGTAGGTAATTACACATTTAGAGTACTGCTTGGTTGGGTGCATCTAAGTGAAATGCATTTGGCTTGCAAACCGCAGTACAATCTAGAATAAATGGGGAAAGAATTCTTCCTAAAACACTGCTGGTTCCTCACAGGGCCCAGAGGCATAAGATGGGTCCAGTAGGACCATCAGAGATTGCCTGGATTTGTCTGGTTTGCTGTTTCAGAGAGGGAGAAAATCTCACTTGGACAAGTGAAAGAGCCCACTGAGACACCACAGGAGCTCTGCTGTCTGCTGCAGTTTAAATATAGATGTGCAGCATTTATTTGGCTTAGATGTCAATTTATTTGGCTGAATGTGATAGATTGTGTTGGCTTGGAGGAACTGCAGATAATGATATAGGCCACACTTTGAGGTTGAATTAAGGTGATTTATGGACCTGAAATGGTTTACGCCACAAGGCCACTACCGTATCAAATCTCTCCTTCCTCCCTCCCTCTTTCTCTCCTTCCCCCTCCCTCCCCTCTGTCTCTGTGTTGGTGTGTCAGTCATTCTTGCTCCAATATTTGAATCCACATCTGTCATGCTGCTATGCATTTCACTGAAGCCAATTACAAGGGTGAAATTCTGCATACGGCATGGCTCTGATTGAAGGTCAGGTTGATTTCACACGATTCCGGGGTCAGACCAGCGATAATGCAGAAAGGTCATCTCTGTCTCTTAGAGCTCAGTGTGACTCAGTTTAATCCAGCAGAAGCTTCACCTCATCTAACTACCTCTCATTTGAGACATGGACAGACAATAACACCAAATACATCTTATTTCAGACATTGAAAAAAAGTAATATCATCATCATCATCATCATCATCATCATCATCACCATCATCATCATCATCATCACCATCATCATCATCATCATTATCATCATCATCATGATATTTGTGTCACCAACCTATTTGCTTTATAACAGATTTATAGTGCTCTATAGAACTAATGTTCTATAGAACTATGTTCTTGAATTTCCCCTTGAGGATCAATAAAGTATCTATCTATCTATTTATCTATCTAATGTGTTCAGTGATTATTGTGTATTCATTCTTTATTTCTTCAGTCTTCCATAAACCCAGCATCTGTTTGGTCTACAGGACAACTACATAGAAGAGAAGGGATTTACCCCAATCCTGTAGCATCCCCAACAGCATTCCTCTGCAGATCTCATCCAATCTCTCTTCCTGTTTTCCCTCCTAGCCCACATAAGTGTAACGGAACCGGAAGGGCACACAAGGTACCAGTGCCAAACTTAGTGCTGTGGCCGACCCACTTCCCCGTGCAAAAGACAAATGAAGGTGAGACCATGAGGGAGGCGAGCGTGATTAATCAGCTTTCTCCCACAGCTGAGCGTATGGGGATGGGCTAGGATGGGACAGGGCATGCTGAAGATGAGAATATACACATGACAGGACGTAGAGAGCCCAAATGAGACTCCTCCCTCACAAGTGCACAGCAGTGCTGGGTGTGGCAGGCTGGTTGTGGACTGATGTGGTTGGTGTGCCCAGGTTGTAGCATTTGGGTCAGTGGGGTTCTAATAAATCTCTCATTGGATCATGCTGTTATGCTTTGTTAATGGGCTGCATCTCAAAATCCTGTGTGAAAGAAATGACCTGAGTAATTTGAGAAGCAATCTACTCAGATCATCTACTTTACACCACTCTCTTCTCTCTGTTTTTCACTCTTTCTTTTCTTTTTTCTCTCTCTCTATCTCTCTTCCTCTACCACAGTGTCTGGCCTTGCTAGCTTCTTCACACCATCTTCATATGTAAAAGTTCCTTTTTTTGCCATGTGCCCTATATTGTGTCCCAGTTTGCAAATTAGGTCTTTTTTCCCAGTGAGGAGGGGCAACTTACATCCAGATGTAACTTTGCTCAAGTAGTGCTTCTATTGGGCTGTTGTTTCAGCAGGTTGGGATAGGCTGTGGGCAATGTTGTGACACAAAAGCAAGAGAGGTATGGGACATGGTTTTCTATGAGTGCTTATACACTTGTCGCCTCTGTTTGGAGATTCCTATTTAAAGGACAACTCTGGTCTAAGACCAACCTAAAGAAGAAAGTCTGTTCTAGTTGGTTACCAAACTCTCCTCCTTTTGGGACCATTGACAGTAGCTTGTGTTGCTTGTTTGGCCCCAAATGATTTTTTTTTAAATCATCCAAAAATAGATCCTAAGTTGTTCTTACACCTGAGTTGTCCTTCAAAGCAGCACAATGTAGTTAATTTACCTTAAAATAATGGCTTCAAAATCATTTTGATTAAACGTAAATATATATCAGGCAGAACTGCATCTCTCTCAATATGCATGCCTGGAACGCCTAGTATTACACTTATGTAGCTTTGTGGTTCTGACCAGGCACATGACCTTTTTCATCAATATTATCCCCTTAGTGTTAAATGGCACATTGAAAATGTTTGAAACAAGGAATTCCTACATTGTATTGTGTATGTCATGCTCATTAACTAGAAAGAGTACGCTAGGTGCTCAAGGTGTGCCAGTGTTGTACGCTAACTGGCGTGACCTTGGCCTCTGTGTGCCTCGTACATTGAGGTCAGAACAGCCACGGAGATGAGGGTTTAGAATTACTTCTGCCCCACTCCCCGTCTTTCTCTTTTCACCTTGCGAATTGATTTTCAGTTCAGACTCATCCCTGTGGACATGTCTGGCAGTGTCTCTGCTCTCACCTCTTCTCTCTTCTCTTTTATTTCCCTCTCTCCCTTGCACACTCACTCTCAGGCACACCCGCATGTACTGCCCTGTCTGCGGTAGCCGTAGGGATATACGTATACTCTATGACAATGTTTACATACAAAAATCGTGTTCACTAGGCAATTTACACCCCCTGGTCACCCATAGTACACAACTTCCTGTCGCGTCTGCTCTCTCCCTCTGCTCTTCCATAGTCTCTCCTCTCACCAGCTCTGTTACTGTGGGTAAGCAAGCTCATGGCGAGGCATACACTCCGTCTTATTATGTACTTAATGGTGTTCCTCTGTTCCCTGTGTTTTCTGTCTTTCCCTGTCAGATATAAGATTTCTGATGTGTGAGAGTAAAGATGCACAGAGCCCAGATGGTTAAGGAAACTCTGGAGGCAATGGAGCAGAAAAGCACACAGACTCCACTTTAAGCTTCAAAAATTACTTTTGGGGTGAGAATGGATATGCTTATTAATCTTGGCAGTGATGTGTAGCAGAGCTCAGAAACCTCTTAGGCTTGAGATAATTATTACAATTCATTACATATCATTTATCATTAGCAGATAAGGCTCAAACAAGTCTACCTAAATGTGACCTCATCTATACTTTACCATATTTAAAGTATGTGTTCATTCTGTATCCCCATCAAAAACCTCTAGAAAAAAGTGAATACGGTTTAGATGGTTTGAAATTTCTACTCATGTCACATGAAACTAAGTCTGTACTCAGAAGAAGCTAGATGGAATGCAGCAGAGGACTTCTCATCCCCTCTTAGCTCAACCTCTTCATTTCATTTAGAGTGCTTGGACATAAAAACTGTGTATGGGTGGTGGCTAAGGAGGTAGAGAAGTTGTTGAGTAACTGAAAGGTTGCTGGTTTGAGCTTGACTCCCTTGAGCAAGACACTGTACCCCAAACCATCCCTGATATGCAAGTTGGCACCTTGGCAGCCTCCGCCATCGTTATGTGTGTGTGTGAATGTGAGACATTATTCTGCGCTGTGAGAGCTTGGAGGATTACAAAGGCGCTTAGCCTTTCAATTAGCCATATTTATGATCAACTATATCGTTGGAAACAGTTGGTGATTCAATGAATTTTAAACTTTTTTTTATACGTAAATAAGAATGGGTTCCAACTGAAGTCACAATCTGAGGTGATGTTCCTGGCACTTGTTCATTTCATTAAAGAATCGTGATATTTGCACTGTGCCATTGATCATTTAATGCGTGCAGCTGTTCCAAACTCTCAACCCTCTTCATACACCAGCTGCTCTGCAGGTAAACAGCCCTGCTGTTTCATTTTGACTGAGCTGGAGTTCAGGCCATCTGTGTGATTATGGTGTTCAGATGCCGCTTTCAACCTTTCGTTTCACCTTGTTTTCTTCCCTTACAGAAGACCCACCCATATGACATGGACAGCTGGGTCCGTGGAGGATTCATTCATGCTTTGTCTAGATTTTGATAAAGATTTATTTTCTCCTCTTATGTCTTTGTGTTTCTTCTGCCCACTTCGTCTCTTGTCCTCATCTCATTGCTCCATCATTTTTGAACAGACTGCCTGCCTGGCATGCTTTACCCGTCACTATGGTGATGCGATAATTGAAGTGGGGATGAAATGGGGCTTCCTGGAGAAAATCCCAAGTCTGGCTGCAGAAACTGCGAGGAGATCAACTGAAATCTCTGGTAATATTCTCATCCCAGTATCAATATTGTCCTTATGACACGCTATCTCTCAGCTTCAGCTGCTTGGGTTTGTGCTTGGGAAACAATGATAAAACAGATATTTGTTTGTCTATATGACAGGAGAGCCATCCTACTGAGTACCTTACTGTAAATATTGACAAATTGTCAAACTGCCTGGTAGACCGCCTGACTAATTCAGAAAATGTGTGGATAAGCTTAATAAAGGAACACAGTGAGTTGGAGAGTTGTGTTTGGCATTGTCCTTCATAATATATAATATATAGACTTTTTCCACAGGATTTTAGTTCCTCTAGATTTCTATATATTATGGTTCTCTGAAAATGTTGTTTTTGTGCGCATTTTATAGATATCTAAATGGAAAATTGTGAAAAAGTGGCTCAAATCTAGTCATACACACAATCAACACATTGATTCAGGACCACAGAGGGGAAGGTGAAATGTATAAAACGATTTATTGCAGACAAACCAGCAGAATGGAGGGATTCCTGGAGAGGTGCGATAGAGATTCAGTAGGTGTGTGTGGGCTTGTCCCTGGAGGTTGGAACAGATGCAGCCTATGCCACACCTTCATGAACTGTTAGGTGACATTTTGACTCAAACGCTCTACCTCATCTCCCCCTATCTGCTTAACTGGTGGCATGGGGGGTACCTAAAATAATGATAATCCACGCATTATCCCCAGAGGCCGCATGTTGATGACGACACACTGTAACATACTATGATCTTGATGTAATAGAGTTCTTGAGGAATAGAGTTACACAGGGCAGGAAATAAAAGTGACCAAGGTTCATAAAATAATGAACATGTAGTTTTTCTCCAACCCGTTTGTTCAATATTTAATGTGTTTATTTTTTATGAATGCAGGAACAAGACTAAAACACAAAAGTATTTAAGTCAGTGGGTACCTACTGTATATACCAATGAAGACAGCGCTAGCTCAAATGTTTATTAGATAAGTACTTTAAATAGACAAATATGAAGATGTTAATACTTTCACACTTTTTATGGTGTAAGTCATGAGTGGCTATTGTAGAGTATAAATGAGTGAGACTGACTGCTTGTGCTGCACAGCTGAAGAGTGAGTGTTTCTCTGCATAAACTCTATTCACGTAATTGTTTATTTACATTCCTGCGCTCCACTGAGTCAAACAGAGTTTATCAGCAGATTAAAGGCTGAAGGAGTCTGAGAATTTCTACTTCTAGGTGTTGATCACAGCCATAATGATCATATCTGTCAGCTTTGTAGTCAGTCAAAACTGAAGGTAGGCACACAGCTACACAATCTGAATGCATTATGTTCTGATGTATGCTGCCATCAGGAAATGCTTAACAGCACACAACCCCCTCCTTCTTACACACACATACACACACACACACACACACACACACTGTACAATGTAACAGATCTCCCATTAAGACATCAGACATTGCTAGAAAATGGGGAGTCAAATTCTCAAACACAATGTAACGGTTCTCAAACCGTTAAAGGCGCATCAGAGCTTCATACAGCATTTAAACAGTGTTTAGGCTTTGATTAGTGTGCATCCCAACCAATCGCAGGCTTTCGTTCCACCTCGTTGTCATGGTGAGGAAGACTCCCCTGCACCCTCTGATGGGCTCGATGTGAGAGCTTCCTTCCCCTCAGCCCAGCCCTTCCTTCTCATCACTGTTCTGATATTCAGTTCAGTGGGGCATTTTCCTGACATCTTCTGACTAAGCCCTAGTGATAATGTTTTGTTGTATAAATTAGTGTGAAAGTTTACTTAGCTCAGAGGTTCCTGTTAGTGGAAAGAAGGGAGATCAAAGAGTTACAGAGGTTTTTTGTTTTTTCATGGTGTCTCAAAATCACAGACCAAACCCTAACCCTAAACCAGACTCCAGGAGAGTGAGATAGCATAGCCCTTGATATAAACATATCCAACACGATAAGTCAATTAGACTCATATTCCATTACCTACTGTTATTTTAGACAATTAAACAGAATGTTACTTTGATGTAAAAATAGACTACAATAGAATTTCACTTGACACAGTAAGTAAAGGATACAGGGTTGGCCATCTCTGGGGCAAGACTACCCTGCCCAATTTTCCCATGATTAAAGGAACCGTATGTAAGATTGTGGCCAAAACGGGTACTACAATCACTTTCAAATTACTGTATGCGGTGTATCCCCTTCCCCTCCCCTCTGACTGGCAGAGTTGGCAACCGGATGACTAAACACTACTGACTTTGTGATTAGTAGATAGGTGGAGGGTGGCGCATTAGGCCAAAACACATGACAACATCAACATCAGTTGAGGGCTGCAACTTCACTTTTTAAATGACAATATCCTGGCCAGACTACTGTTTTCAGTGATATAAGTATTTGAAATGAACATGATTTCTTAATGTCTAGTGACATATCAGGACAATTTTATGATTAATTGAAATACAATTTTTACATACGGTTCCTTTAAGTGCCATCAGTGACCAGAAGAAAATAAAACAAGGCACATTAAGAAATGACTTGCAAAAGCATCAGATGCCAAAACACTGGGCAAACGAACCAAAGAGCATGTAAGTCAAATCCCCAAATCTGTCTACAGACATGGATATAGACATAGGGAATGAATTACATCAGGGTCCCAATTTTTATAATTAGATTTCTCATAATATCACCAACTCGATAACATTACAGTGGTAAGGTTTCTTTCTATTACTATCAATCATAAAACAGAAGACTCAGAATAAAGTGCATGTGTGTGGGTGGCTTGGCTGGTGGGGGTGTCACTGTTGCTCATTTCTAAGATGAACATCAGTTCCACAGTATAGGTTGGTTGCCATGGTGAGGGCCATTAATTTTGCAGGAACTTCTTCCTGGCTTTTCCAGAGCATTGAACAAGCACCAGCAGGGAGGGAGAAGGGTTATGGGACAGGGAGTTGGATCCAAGAATGGAGAATAAGTAGGTTAGACAACCTCCCTCAGTTGGCAAGTGAGCTATGGCATTAGGGCTTCATCGAATGGTTGGCTCACCTTCAGAAGTACTAGTAAAAGCAAACAACTCCTTATTTGCACACTGGAAATGCCCAAAGGTGGAGTTCATGTGCGCAAACATGCTCTAGGGCTACTGGCATGTTAAAGCAACACCAAATAATTTTCCCTCTGTCGCACGCATGCTATTTGTTTATCCAGCACAGGCTTTGCAAATAACGATGTCCACAGACAAGGTAGAATATTTTGCATGACTTATAAAAGTACGATGTATTGCGACATCAGATGCAAGTCAAATTTGTAGTTTCTTATGTCTCATTCCATCGAACTACAGATCCGCTACCCGATCTGGCACATAGTGCGGTTATAGCCGATAGAGGGCCGAGAATGCAGAATTGCCGTTCACCCTGTTACGAGTTGATGAACCACTGAAACGATTTTGGAAAAATTATTTAAGGTATAAAAAACTCTTTGGTGTTGCTTTAACAGCTGCCAGCGCGAGATAATGTTGAGTTAAAGAATGGAAGTTGAGGTTGTGATAGATGGTTGTATCGATGGTATTTGGGTAGGCCTATATAATAAGACAAAATGTTAAAACACAATTATAACATTATTTAAGACTTAAGAATGATTTTGACCCTAATAGCCTACTCATAAAATGAAATAATTACGGGTTGTTGTTATCGTTTAATAGGCTAATGATATCAACATACAGCTGTTGCATCTCAGGTTTGGGTTTTAAGTTATAATAGCAGTGTCTGTTTGCTACAGGTGTAGGCTACGCTACGCCCCTCCCCACTCAGCCGGAACCCGTTACCCAGGTGCAGTTTTAGGACATTAGGAGTAGCCTAGCCTATGCCTTAGGCGATAATATTGTTCTTTGGTAGCCTTCGGCTGACGGTTGCAGTCCCTATGATGCAAGGCAAAGTCTGCTGGGTCCACTGACCTGCCGTACCCTGTTTAACCGAGTGTCTCTGGTATGAAAATTCTCCTCCTCCTTCAGAATAACCACCTCCTCTCACAAACCACCCCGTTACCTACTGGAGTTTGGCATTTCTACAGTTGGTCAGTCACGGCTGGCAACGCGAAGCGGATGAGGACTCTCCGTGGTTCAAACATTTTTCTCCAACTACAGTGCGCGGTATAAAGTTCAGATAGCGAAGTAGAAACTTCAAAGGTAAGAATAATTTTAGCAAAGTTACGTTTGTTTGCTTCTCTTTT
This sequence comes from Alosa pseudoharengus, assembly GCF_046254945.1. Lineage (NCBI taxonomy): Eukaryota > Metazoa > Chordata > Actinopteri > Clupeiformes > Clupeidae > Alosa > Alosa pseudoharengus. Next base: position 36,583,584 of record NW_027468630.1, on the reverse strand, counting down.
GAGTGTTTTTTATCTCATGCTTACTATGAAACGAGCACCCGACGGATTGTTTCTCAAAGACAGGTGTCCCTCGCGCAAGCATTAGGTGTACTGTAATTTGAGTCCATTCCCTCATTCTAGAAGGTCATATAAAAGCTATATCTCTAGAGATAGCAGAACATGTCGACGTAACTACATGCTTAATGTGTGTGTTACTACTACAGCTCGACGTTGAGCTACGTGGTGGGTGTTGAAGATGACCATAAAGGTTATAGTTAAGCTGGATAGTCGAAAAGTACAGTTTATGTTCGAGGACCTGCAGGACAATAATTATTGTCTGCCAGTCATGCGCTGTTAATTCCCACTTCCAAGAAACATTGTAGGCTACCTACTGTACCTGCCTGGAGAAGCCCATCATAAGTCATCCGTTGTTATAAACCTTTAACCACCAAAACATTTTGCCATGTAGGCTACGCGCGTATGTAGGCTAATGCATATTTTGGAGTTTTCTTGTTATTGTTTGTTTCACTTCTGAAATACGCCAGCTCAAATGCATTGCATTCCTTGCAGTTTTCACTTTGTCTATCGAGAAATGTCTTACTCCCTGTAGATTAAACATTTACTGCAGTCAAAACAACTTCAAAGGAACCACTTTTGTGTTCTCCTCTGTTGGCTTATCAAGACACTCTCGCATAGAATCCAACATTACCATGTAGGCTAGATTGCCACCAAATGAAGTCAAATGAAGTAAAGAAAGCGACTTTGACCACAGCCTCTTTTGTAGCCCACATAGACACTTGCTTAATGTCACTCCAATTAACCACACACTGGGTTGACCCATTCATCATCTACCTGCAAAACTATGTATTTGCTTGTTGTACTGGATTAATTATTTATTGTTTTAGATATTAAGGCAAATCAAATCCAAATCCAGGTGTTGCTAGTCATGAAAATGTCAGACTACTTTGGCACATGCAAATTTACATTTAATTGAATGGTGTGACATCAGTGTATGAATCCACTATTACCCAATGAGTCTCCCTCTGAGACAATATCAATGATTTCAAGTAGACTGTTGGTATAGGAAATTTACTGTGTATTGAATTGATAGTGAAACACTGGTTCTGAAACACATGCAGTACCTCCAGTGAAGTGAAATGATGAGCAGTGAGATGAGCTCGATTCTCCACATCCTCTAATTTTGCTTCTGTCAAACGATGTGACCTGTTCTTTGTCACGTTTCAATGGGTCTACATTTGTCAATCATGGATAGTCCTACTGGTCAGAACTAGCAATAGCTCATTCTTTCTGGGTCAGTGATTTGCATAGTGTGTTGGTGTATAAGAACTGGGTATGAGATGCAAAGGTGTAATTAACCTCTGTCACATCTGCAGCAGCACCTGTTTGGCATTATGTATCGCTGACATGGTAATTGCATCTGTTCTGGAACTGTGCCGGCTGTGGATGAAGGTGTGTATGTTAGTGAGTGTTGGTGTGGCATCATCACGTTAGAACAATCTTTCTGAGCTTTTCCGAGCGTGGTGTCCAGCCCCCTGATCACCAACTCTGCTTATTGAACACTGGCAAAACCATTTACCCTCAATTTAGCTTGTACACCGCTTTGAACAACATCAGCCGAATCCATACCGATGTGATCAATAATGGTCAAAGTTGATGGTCACTCATTCAGCAAGAGTGGGTACAATTCAGCACTCATTCAGCAAGAGTGGGTACAACCAAAGTCCTTTTAGGCAAGTCCCTCCACTCGACGGCCATTTGACAACGCTTTTTGGGCACTCGTAGGGCATCCATTTCGGCAGAAATGAGCGTGCGCAAGGCTTCAAGACACCAATCTTGCTCCAGTGGCGAGATCACAACACATGATTGGCACGATGTCTTCACAACACACCATATGATTGGCTCAGTGTATTCACATCACACCACATGATTGGCTCAATGTATTCACATGTCGACGTTTTGCCGAGGAAGGGGTGGGATACGTGTAGACAACGGCCATATTGGCGTGACAAACTAGCCCCATGCATTTCTATGGAGTATTTTTTGAGTGCTGTGTCTCCACATTAGAAAGTCTCTGGTACAACTGTATTGTAATGATGAGCCGCAGTAAATCTTTCTTTGGCAGGTAGACTCATCATTACACATACATAGGCTTCAGGTAGCTGGTACAGAAGGGCAAGTGGGTAGGCATCTAGTACGCACACAGAGCACACAGGGCAAAGGCAGACAAAGACACTAATATGAAGACAAACTACACAAGGACGTGCAGCACCAATAAGTTCTACATTTGGACATTAATAGCAGAGTTACACATAGGGTTGCAAAATTCCGGGAATTTTCAAAGTTGGAAACTTTCCATGGGAATTAACGGGAATATACGGAAATTAACGGGAATAAACGGGAATTAATGGGAATAAACTGGGAATTTTTAATATGGCAAGTTAGTCTATAACAGGGAACTTAAATGTAGTGGACAAAACCCCATCTTGTAGCATAATATTAGTTAAAACAACCTGTTTTAATGCAATTTCAGTCAAATTTCTACCCTGCACATACGTCAATCCCACACAGCGGTCACACACAGCAATCAGCATAGGCTACTAGACATAAAGGAAACCAATGGTGCGTTCATGTGCATGGGGAAAATCAATTCCCAGTAAAAATGTCATCTCATGTGGGAATAACTGGTGTGAAACTGGGGGAAGTTTGCAAACAGAGTCGCCCAGTTATGGGCTTGTCGTCACTTTTGTCCTCATTCAAATGGGTGTACGTCATTTTGCATAAACTGTAATGAGAGGATTAATCTATCTGATTAAGTTTGACAATTTATATATAACTTACATAATCTATAAGGTTTGGTTGGGGTGGTATGTTGTGTCATTGTATTTTTATTTGGGATTCTGGGATTCTAACTGAACAAACTGATAATCAGTCAATGTTCCAACCAATTGGATTTTGTTGTTGAGTGGCATGGTGTATCTTGGGCAGTTCAGTGGTTACTGTGTTGCTATCTTAGCATGCTAGTAAACCATAAGCAGAGAATGGGATTCCTGTTAGGTATAAGTATATATACTCTTTTGATCCTGTGAGTGAAAATTTGGTCTCTGCATTTATCCCAATTCGTGAATTAGTGAAACACACTCAGCACTCAGTGAATAATCCCGGCGCAGTGAGCTGCCTGCAACAACAGCGGTGCTCGGGGAGCAGTGAGGGGTTAGGTGCCTTGCTCAAGGGCACTTCAGCCATGCCTACTGGTCGGGGTTCGAACCGGCAACCCTCTGGTTACAAGTCCGAAGCGCTAACCAGTAGGCCACGGCTGCCCCACACCTTGTGTGCTAGCATGGTAGCTAGCGTTGTATGCTAAGCTAAGCAAAAATACGAACAAACAAATCATATTGCTTATTGCGAAACAAATGTCTGTATATGAAACAGTAGGAATTACCAAAAATTCCCAGTTTCCAATTTGGAATATTTCCAAAATTCCCCATCTTAACTACCCATGGAAAGTTTCTGGTAAGATTCCAGAAATTTACCGGAAATTTTCCGCCACTTTGCAACCCTAGTTGCACATAACATAGAAGCACTTAGAATACAGGGAGCTACATTTAGGAAATGCATAACTCCCCTTTTGCATGTTGCATATAGATTGTAATGTAGAATAATCCGTTTTTTGGAACAATCTCAAAATATTTTCCAAGATGGTTTACCCTTTCCTGAGTCATGAATAATTTTGTGATGCTTGAGTAGGCCATGACCTTTGAAGCACCTAGTGTGTGATTTTATCTTCAGAAATACAATGTGAAAATGATTGCCTGAAGTATCAATACTTCCCACACACTGGAGTGTTCACAGCATTGTCAGGTGATCAGTGCAGTTGCCCTACACTGAGTAAATGCGGAGATAGACCATGGCCTCTTATGGGATGGCGCAGACCATGGCTCTTTACGTGACAGTGGCAGAACATGGCTTCTTATATGATGGTGGCAAACCATGGCTCCTTAAGTAACTGTGGTAGAGCATGTCTCTTTATGTGGCTGTGAAGGGCGTTTGACATCCCGGCAGGTTCTCCGTCTTTCTTGCCCAGCAGTCCACCCCTCTGGGGACAGTGCTGGCCTGGCCCTTTGACCCCTGTCTTCAAAGGGAAGATGATAGAGTGTGAGGTTTCAAGCCTTGATCAAAGTCACCTACACACACACACACTACGCCCCAAACCTTCTGGGCTTACCCACGTATCAGGAGATGCTAGGGGCAATTTATGTCTGCTTGGCATCAACCATTTTTCACCTTCTGAGTTGATATGTATTGTTGCAAGACAGTGTGACATTGAAGGGTTTTGTGTTTCCTTTTGTGCAACACCCAGTGAGATGATGATCCATTATTCAGACACGGTCCGCATCTATATATGACTCACTTCTGGTAAAAGGTTGCTCCTTAACTGCCTATGTGTGTGTGTGCGCTCCATTTTAGTGACACACACACACACACATACTGTAGGCAATCAAATGGGAATCAGAATCAATCAGAAGCTCAGACAGAAGGCTATTGTAGTCATAATAGTGGCTTCACACACACACACACACACACACTGGACGTTTACACATAGAACGGGAGTCCCACACATATCAAGTTGAACATATCTAATTGGCCCAGAGCTTTTGCGCTCAAGTGGAAGTCCTCCTGAATGCATGTCAAAGCACGTGACCATCTTGGTTAGTACTACTACTCTCTAAGGTGCATGCTGAAATATTTAGTTTCTTTTTCATTTTTTATACTGAAGGGGTTAAGCACTATTGCATAAGAGTGTTGTGCTGCTATTAGCATGGATGCTGTTGTTCTTTTTATGTCAGTATTTGTTGTACTGACTACATTTTAATTCCATGAAGGCCCTTTAATTGGGGCATACAGCGAAGTGATTGTGTTGCACCTGTGATGTGTGTGTGTGTTGTGTCCATATCATTCACTCCCCAAAAACCTGCACTAGGTGTGCTCGTGTCTTTTTTTCCTCAGTGTGTGCCACTCTCACACTTCTGCCAAAATCCAAGGGCTCTCACACATGCCACACTCTCCTAATGGATTTGGAAGAGCGGACTGACATAGACTCCTCTGCGGCTGCATTCACATGGGGTGTGTCCCAACTGGCAGTCTAATTCCATTACAGAGACCTAATCTTGGATGAACTGAGCAGGTGACTTTAATGAGAATATGGAGTGCTCAGTGCTGATTGTTCCGCAGCCATTGGTCTAGTACTGAAGCCAGGTTTGTCTCACTGTGTGTTTCTCCCTTCACTCTCATTGGAGATTAATAATCTTATTAAGATAAGTAAGTAAGTATATATACTCTTTTGATCCCGTGAGGGTCTCTGCATTTATCCCAAACCGTGAATTAGTGAAACACACACAGCACACAGTATACACAGTATACACAGTGAGGTGAAGCACACACTTATCCCGGCGCAGTGAGCTTTCACTGCATCAACAGCGGCGCTCGGGGAGCAGTGAGGGATTAGGTGCCTTGCTCAAGGGCACTTCAGCCGTGCCTACTGGTCGGGGTTCGAACCGGCAACCCTCTGGTTACAGGTCCGAAGTGCTAACCAGTAGGCCACGGCTGCCCTGTTAATGCCTTTGCCACCATTGTCACCTGTCTATAGAGACATTGTTTGATGCTGTGAGATATATTATTTGTGATATGATGGTCTGAAAAAATAAGAATCAGCATTGAGCATAATAGAAATGCTAGAGTTGTTTGTCAGTTGTTTGTCATGGCATGTCATGTCACCAAGCCCTGAATCCACAGGCATAGTATTTCCATGCAAACTATGATGACATAGTGGTGAATTACATGGCTTAACAGACGCTGATGTCTGCCTCAGGGGAGCTCTCAAGGTAAGTGTATACATGTGGTTACATTGGTTATTTGAATGTTTATTGCCCTGATTTTTTGGTCTTGACCTTGCACAGTGCAGTTGTGTACTGTTGCACGTGAGAGACTATGTGAGTCCCTCAATTAGCCTATTTGTGGTCATGTGTTTTTTGTGTGTGCATTTATGCAATCCACTTATTAATTTATTGCCAACCAATTACTAAAGCAGTCAATGACACATGGAATTCTCTCGTGTAATATTTTTGAGTGAAGTTTGACTGACCACTCATTTGGGTCAAATGATCATTTTGCAGAATTCTTAATGAAACAGATAACCCCACTGCGGTGCTTGTCTGGTTTGTGAGAAATTGTAATGGCTATCAGAGGGAATAAGACAGAATCAGGTGTCTTTATGTAATCTCTGGCTATGGCACTGCAATCAGAGTTTTTTTGGATAGAGTATAAGACCTCCTCTATCAGTGCAGGTGCTACTGAAGCCTAGAAAAATGGCATGCTTGTGTGAAATGACATTTATGATAGCCCACTATAGAGTATTATCTCAGTGGTATTGATCGGGCAGATTAGATACAATATCAAGAAATGAGATCACATCTGTCTTGAGGCTTCAGGTAAGCCTAGTTTAATATGAAGCATCAGATTACGGTATCTGATGCACACACCATTGCCCAGCCCTCACCACCACCACCCCACATCACCCACCCAAAGCCCCCATTAGCTGTCTGAGTGCTGGGGCCTTGGCTTGGCTCGGCTGAGCATTGGGAGATATGCTGGGCACTGCCTGTCTCCCCATTGCCATCTGTGCTCTCTGCTCTGCATCAGCTAACTTATCAGTTCTCTTACAAAGATAGCAGTCACATTCACAGCTCTACACACACACACACACACACACACACACACACACACACACACACACACACACAAACACACACACACACACACACACACACACACACACACCTTGTTTACAGTTTATAGGCAATAAGTGAATGTCTGTTAAATGGTGTACTGCATTTTTAACACAAGCCAAGAGAGCACATCCTGATCCAGTGATCAATTGATTCATATTTACTTGTAGAATGATTGAAAATAACCTGTGATATGGACATCATTGTTGCTTTATGTTGTGCTTTATGCTGGATCACATATTACTGGTTATATTTAGGGAGTGAGCACCTGAGGACCACACAGGAGTGTTGCTTTAAAGTGTCAGATACTGTATACCTGGATAATTGACCCCATAGGGGGACTTTATTTTGCCTCTGAAAGGCAAAGTCACACATTTTCTAAAAATACAGTCATAATTAGCGATAGAATAACACTGCCAGATAATTACCGGTAGATATGTTAGCCAGTTATTAAGAGATTCAGCATTGTGCATTTAAATCAGTCTGCTACTTTCATTGGAACAGCTTTGCTGTTATACAGAGAGTCTTGTGAAAAGGAACACAGCATTTGAATGAAGTTTCATTCATTGATTTTTAAATTAAATGAACCAGTTTCTTAGGCTACCTGTGATGTTCTTAGATCACTTGATATTGATATTCAGTGTTCTTATGAAGCCAGATTGCTTTTTCTCAGCTTTTGATTGTTCCTCATAGTAGCTGCAAAGATGTTCTATTTTTGGCTATGGGTTGTGTAGATGCCGTCCAACAATGAATTACAGCTTAAGCAGATGCACAGCTTAAGTAGGTGCTAGTTAGTGAAACGATAGCACTTTGATGAAACGAGACAGAGAGGGGGAGAAAACTAAACTCACCAAGAAAAACATGCAAATTATCTTTTTTGCGTTGATTGTTCTCATGTGGTTTCAGACATTCTGACCATAGGTTGGTTTTCCTGCTGAAGTATCAGAACAAAATGTTTCCAAACTTCTTTTTGGCTTCTATCTCTACATTTTTTACCTGGCATATAATGATGAAGTTTTATCCAGAATCTGAATCTGCTTGATCATCTTTTTTCATGTTCATCTCAGAGACTGCATTTAGTGTTTGTACAATTTCACAGAAATGTCTCTATCATATTTAGAGTTAGCCAGATGCTGACTTTAGCAGCAGCAGATTAGTTGCTTCTTATTTGTTGTAGGGCCAGATGGCTGCAGAGGACAGTGATATATCAGCTTTCCTCGGCTGCCAGCCACATCTCTGTAGCGCGGATTAGAACAAGAGAAGCAGTGAGGGGACGCGAGAGGATAAGACTGAGGGAGAGGAAGTGGGAGATGACTCAATCTGAATGGGTGCCACCTCCACGTCTCTGGGTTTATCCCCCAGTCCAAGCCTCACATGCCTCGGGCAGGACAACTCTTGCTACGCACAGCCACCTGCTCGCATATGTGAGTGAATATGAGATGTGAACCCACCGCTGCAAAAGCAAAACAGTGCACAAGGAATAGTGTCAGGGAAGGAGGAACATGACTTGCATTTGGCTCAATGGGAGTTGGAGCAATTGTCTTGGGAGCACTAGTGGCGGTTATATGAGAGTTAGCCCAAATGACTGCTTGAGTTTACAAATGGAAAAATTAAAAATTACGTCCTTGGATTTTACGTCTGATTTATCAGCCTGACAGTCCACTGATTTAACAGTAATTTCTGCATTTCACCAGTTGTAAAAAAGCAAAACAAGTTATGCCAATTGAGATGAATATGGTAATATTCAAGCATCCTCAGTCTACATCTGACATCTCTACAACCAGAGTGGAAAGATCAAATTTGCTGATTGTGACCCTGGTGTAAGAAATTGTAGCTTTGTTTCCCATTTCCATTTCCTTATCCCATGTGTCTCTCTCTTCAGCCACAAGTAGAAGCCATTAGCTGCTTGGTAGTTTGTAGATTGTTTCTTTTAAACTCAATTTCACTGCCTTAATAATGCATGAGGAGCTAAATTGGAGCTTGAATTTTCCCTTGGGATCAATAAAGTATCTATCTATCTATCTATTTATCTATCTAAATTGAAACAGTGAGTCAAACTTGACAAAACTTGTCCATGACTCTACTACTGATACTACGACGACTACTACTGATAACCCAGATCCAAACTAATCAACTTTTCAGTGAACATTCTCTCTATTTTTTGTTCATATTTATACTAATGTCGGAGACTCTAACTAACACTAACAGTAACTGTATTGTTACTGGGTCAAATAGCTTTTGTGGTCAATTATTTTATTTTAATTATCTTTATTTTGAGTTGGCAACAATGAGTGTTCTATGTACTTGATTAACATGCTTTTCTAACGACCTGAAACAAATGCATAAACACATTTGCACAACACTGTCCCTGCATTCCCTCATTAACACCAGGTCCAAGTCAAAGTCCTTCTGACACTTGATACATTTTAAAAAGCTATTGGACTTGTATGAAGCCAATTATCTTTAATGAGCTGTTAGTTCCGGAAAAGTCCACTGCTATGCTCAGACCTGTTGTCTGTCACATGGAAACTAAGGCAACATTTTAATAAAAATGTTTTAATGATTTCAAACTCAAATGTCCAGGAATTTTCTTGAAATAAGTAGGCCTATAGGAACTAGGTTCAGATGACAAATAGACAAATATTGCAGACAACATATCATTTTTATTTACCTTTCCACACTAACCCCTACAGTAGGTAGCTTAGTCAGTGCAACACTATGATGTGATGAGCTGCCAAGGTAATAGTTAAGTAGTATGAAAGTAGCCTTCTATTAATGAGCATTTTGTAACCCTAATGAAAAAGAACCCCACGACAGAGCAAGCAAAGGACAAACTAGAGAACCTCACCAGAACTGCTTTAAGAATTTTGTCTCTCTCTGTCAACCAGTGAGGAATGAATATTTTCCATGAGAATGCTGTAAGAAAATATATTTGGCAAGGAAACATTTTCTCACAGCATTTTTGCACAGCAGTTAGTGCATTTCTCAAAACAATTAGTGCAAACTGCAAAACCTAGTGGATAACCTGCAAAAGCACGTCACTTGCTCAAAATGGATAGTCCATTCCTCAAAGGCAAGTATTTATGTCAATGAAACTGCCAGTGTCATCAAAATGAGAAGTCTTGACGCCATCGTTTATGAACTAGTCAAATGGCTTTGTCATGTTTTCAAGGATACAAGGATACAAGGAAGTTTATTGTCACATGCAGTTATTGGAAGAAATGCAGTGAAATTAACCTGTTGAGGAGTACGGTCACAAATATGTGATCAGATGCAGCTGGGCCTCTGGGAGTACGATCACAAATATGTGATTAGAACGTTTTTGAAAAAGGTTCTATAACATGACGCAACAATTACCCTCAGGGACTTTTCTGCCATTAAACAATTTTAAGAACACTGAAACTATAGAACGTTCGCATAGAATTCTAGAAGGAGCCAGGAAAATAATTCACTCTCTGGGGAACGGCATTGTCTTAAAGAATTCACTCCTCAACAGGTTAAGTCTGGTGTCAGCCTATTTGTGCATTTATGGGGGGGGGGGGAAGAATGACAGGAAGCGAGTGGGACAGAGAGTCGGGGTGGGATCCGGAAAGGACCACGGGGCGGGAATCGAACCCGGGTCGCTGGCGTACGGTGCAGGTGCCCCAGCCAGTCGCGCCACGGCCGGGGCCAATTCTCTGCTGTTTTTTAACATTATCATTTGCTTATGTCATGTCAGTCAAAATGAACTATACTTATGAATGCTGAATAGTCGTTCCCAATAAAAATAATAGTCTTCATTTCATTGCTTGAGTCATTACATACAAAATTGTTGAACTAGTTATCAAATTCTGTCACAATGCTGTAGAATTGCAAAGAGCATACAGTAAAAATGTACGTATTCAGTGTCTTGTACTCACTTACTCACCTAACTACAGCAATGTGTAACTTTACTGTAGTTTTCAAATGGCTGTACAAGTACTGTATAGTGCTGTCTTGAGCATGTTCAGGTAGTGTCACCGATTCTGACCTTTTATTGCATTGGAAAACACTGAGAGAACTGTCATAATGAAAACATGACAAAGCCTTTTGACTACCTTGTTCATAAACGATGGTGTCAAGACTTCTCATTTTGATGACACTGACAGTGCTTTTGCAGGTCATCCACTAGGTTTTGCAGTTTTGCAGGTCATCCACTAGGTTTTGCAGGTCATCCACTAGGTTTTGCAGGTCATCCACTAGGTTTTGCAGTCCACTAGGTTTTGAGAATTGCACTAACTGCTGTGCAAATGTTAATAGTGATGTGAGAAAAGCACCAAAGCGACTGAGAAAAACTGTAATTGGCAAGGGCTGCATAAGAGGTGGGGGAGGATTGGGATTGGGGGGGGGGGGGGCACCAACAAGGAGCACCCAAGAGCAACAGGGGCAAGGAAAAACTCCCTTACCAAGGAAGAAACCTTGGGCATATCCACGGCTCAAGGGGCTAACCCAACTGCCAGGGGTCTTGGTGTGTGTGTTGGGGGATGACAAGGGAGATGGGAAAGTGTGCTGTGTATGTGGGGAGAGGGCAGTGTGCAATATGTGTGTTGGAGAAGCTTCCTCATGAGACAATGTGCTGTGTATTGAGGGGGGGGCAGTGTGTTGTAAGCTGTAAGTATGTTGGGGATGTGTGTTGGAGAAGCTTCCTGATGAAATAATGTGCTGTGTATGTAGGGAAGAGGGGGGGGCGGGCAGTGTACTGCAAGTATGATGTATGTGAGTGATGACAGTGAAGATGTGTGTGTGGGCGGGAGGGGAGTGGAGCAGTGACTGTGTGTGTGTGTGTGTGTGTGTAGTGTGTGTGTGGGTAGGTGGGGGCAGTATGCTGTAAGTATGTAGAGGAGGTGTGTTGGAGAATATCCTGAAGACAATGTGCTGTGTATGTAGGGGGGGGGGGGGGGGGGGGGGGGCAGTGTGCAGCAAGTATGTAGAGGAGGCTTACTGTAGCAAGCAGTGTGCTGTATGTATGTGAGGTGATGACAGTGATGATGTAAGTGTGTGTGTTTTTTGTGTGTTTTCATTATGACAGTTTATGCTCTCAGTGTTTTCCCATGCAAAAAAAGGTCAGAACTCGGTGACACTACTGTACCTGAAAATGCTCAAGACAGCACTATACAGTACTTGTACAGCCATTTGAAAACTACAGTAAAGTTACAAATTGCTGTAGTTAGGGGAGTAAGTGAGTACAAGACACTGAATATGTACGTTTCAAAGTTTTACTGTATATGCTCTTTGCAATTCTACAGCATTGTGACAGAATTTGATAACTAGTTCACCAATTTTGTAATGACTCAAGCAATGAAATGAAGACTATTAGTTTTATTGGAAATGACTATTCAGCATCCATAAGTATAGTTCATTTTGACTGACATGACAAAGCAACTGATATATGTTCAAAAGCATTTGCAATTTGTTCAGAGGAAGGAGAAATTGCTACTATGATGTGCACAAATGACTAAATGTTGTGGAGGCTGAACTAATAGTTATGAGAATTTTCATTCTGATCTGAGAAAAGCACCAAAGCGACTGAGAAAAACTGTAATAACAGAAGTGTTATGTCATAGACGTTTATGACTTGTTTATGACACGTTCATGACAGTGTCATGTCACTCTTATGTCGATACTGTCAAGTAAAGTGTAACCATAAAAACAATCAGACTGCAACTGCTTGTTTTCCCTCAATTATTTTTGAGCGTTGTTCATTTTGATCAAATCAAATCAAACCAAATTATATACCATTTTTATTGTTATGAAAGTTGTCCTATCAGTCCTTCTTTATTTTGTAGTTGTACCTCATCCATTTGATTTGGTTTTGTATGTGTAATGAATTGCAGAGGAAATTACTTTCAGAAACCATTTGTGGGGTGGTAAAGGACCTCTGATTACTTTAATTTGGGAAGGTGACCATGCCCCCTCCCCCCAAAACACACACACACACACACACACACACACACACACACACACACTGAGAGCTGAATTAAATCATCAAATTGCCAAATTAACATCATTAACATTAACATTAAAATCACATTTTAATGGCATACGGTATGGTAACATCTCCTATGACATGGACACATGATTAAAATGAATGGCTTCTCAAATGAAAAACATTCAGTGCAGGTTTTTTTTGTCTGGCCTTGCTTTCAGTAAAAGCTTGAAAAGACATTTGTTTATGACTGTTCTGACAAGTCTCTGAATGTCTTTACAGTGACAGTGGGAATGACCCAGACACTGGATGTGGGCTCTCTCTTCAATCTGTTGTGGAAATGGAATCTGAAGGGGCACTCCCCATCTTTTTCTCCATCTTGTAAGGTCACCCTGAGTCCTTATCCAACTTGTATGCCCTCCCTACAGCCTCTAGCCATCACTACTCAATAGAAGCATAGGGGAGACTAAAACCACCACTTCAGCCTTAGTATGGCAGCACTGAATAAGCTGGATTTGACTCTCACACAGATATCAATTAAACACAGGTACACTGTAAGATTCAGAAACAGGGTAAACCTACTGGATGCCCACATACACAACTAATCAAAGACCTCTGCCTCACCACCTGACCTGTGGTGTGTTCATGGTATCCGGATAGCCCACACTGTGGCTGTAGTCCAAGTCCAAGCTCTAATCCACACCGCCCCTGGAGCTTTGGGGGAAAATGTCAAGTCATATTGCCAACATCAGCAAAGGTGCCTCCGGCCAGTACTCTAATCACCTCTGGCAAACCGCCGCCATTGGGGAGCGCCTTGAACACCAGAGCCTGTATGAGTGGCTTTATGTATTGTGTGCTGTTATCAGCTTTGAATAAGATGTGTAATATGTACAGAAAATAGACTCACAAATGCTGGATTCAGTATAGCAGAAGTCAAATGTTTGTGAACTATAAGCAGAAAAGCACACAACACTTAATTCTTTTCTTTCACTCTGCTGATCACTAATGACTATTCTCCATTGTACCCCTGCTTCACACCGGCTGCACATACTCTACACATAACTACACATAATCATCAGTAAAGGGCAATGGATGTGTTTTAGTGTGGGGGAAGGAGCCTCAGTTAATGCAGTTGAAGAGCAAGACAATAAATGCAATGTGGCCTCAGCAGTTTCTAAATCTGTCACCCTCCCTAAAGGAGAAATATCGGCTTAGGCAGTATAGGCACTGAATGTCATTTTCCCCCCCAAAATGTATGAAGATGGAATAACTGTGGAATTGAATTGAATGTTTATCATTTGCATAGTGTGTGAAAAAACGGTTCAATAATTTCAGATTCGAATGTCAAGGAAGTTTCTCGAAATAAGTATAGGAACTAGGTTCAGATAAATAAAAAAACATTACAGATATTGCAAGGTATTACTTTAATTATGTGTGTGTGTGTGTGTGTGTGTGTGTGTGTGTGTGTGTGTGTGTGTGTGTGTGTGTGTGTGTGTGTGTGCATGCTCATTTAGAACTACTTATCAATTCAATTTAGAGCTGTTTTACATGTCCTCACGTAGTGTATTTAGTAGATAGCTACAGTATAGATATATAGGTAGGAGTTCAACTAATAGAAATGTAGAGTTAGAGTGTGTAGAGATAAAACTTAAATAATGATTGTAGAGAAAACTGGGGAGGATGACACCCTTTTAAGAGTTGAAATGCTCTAGTTAGTCCTTCTCTATTTGGAGAATGTGTTCCACTGTGTGCTGCCCTATATACTACAGTGGCCTAAGAGACAGAGAGAGAGAGGGGGGGGGGGATATAGAGAGAGGGATAGAGAGAGAGAGATTGAGGGATAGAGAGGAAGTTGAAGTTAAATTAAATTGAAGTTAGTGGTGGAGGAGGAGGAGGGGGGGGGTGTTATGATGCCCTGCAAACCTGTGATCCTGGTGACATTTTCAGATGTGAAGTTTCACATGTCTGACAAGGAAAATGTAAACACACACACACACACACACACACACACACACATACACATATGTGTGTGTGCTTATAAGATGTTTTTCCTCTTAGTGTGTGCTTAGATGTTTTTCCTCTTAGTGAAATAGCATTGGAGAGAATTGATGTGGAAAGAAAGCAACCTGATGATTGGATCTTAATAATGTTAATGGTTGAATGGCATTGTGGCAAATGAAGCACTGATAATGGCATAATGCCCGAAGAGTTTTCACCGCCCACACTTCATAAATGATTTCCTGAGACTATTGAGCAGTTTACTATCTCTGGAACCACACAGATTTTTAAAATCTGCTGCGGGGTTAGCAGAACACAACCCCAAATGTCTCCCATTGGCTGCCAGACTCTATCCTCTGTGTGCGGTGGCAAAGTGAACTCATCCGTATGTAACAAACAGTTGGCAGAATCACACGGCTCACTACTACTAGCAGAGCCTCTGGGACTCCTGTTTTGACATATCTGTTTTAAACACAGAGGTCTGTAGTGTGCTCTGCTCTGTCTTAGACACATTTCGATAACCATGGAGCCCCTACAGATAGACCGACGTTTAGACATGTTGTGTTTGCCTGGTGCTGGATTTTGAGGCTGTTGTTGAAGATGCAGACCACTGCATCATTCTGATCATGTTACGGTCAGTGAAGCATACCGCTGCATGATTCTGGTGGTACTATGGCACCAGTGATGCAGACCC
Organism: Alosa pseudoharengus; assembly: GCF_046254945.1. Taxonomy (NCBI): domain Eukaryota; kingdom Metazoa; phylum Chordata; class Actinopteri; order Clupeiformes; family Clupeidae; genus Alosa; species Alosa pseudoharengus. The sequence continues at coordinate 36,568,166 of NW_027468630.1, read as the reverse complement.
TTGCATGGTTTCAGTGGTACTATGGCACCAGTGATGCAGACCCTTGCATGGTTTCAGTGGTACTATGGCACCAGTGATGCAGACCCTTGCATGGTTTCAGTGGTACTATGGCACCAGTGATGGTGGGATGGTTTCTTTTTTTTCTCCTTATTCCAAGCTTGTGACAACTCAGACTGTGGAGCAGACACACAGACTGATGCTGCGGAAGGATTTTTTAAAGCCCTAAAATGGATTACATAAAGTATTACAAGGACATTCTCCCAGCACATGCAGTCAAACACAGTAATGAAATATTTCATTATATGGACTTGGTGCGAAATACTGCCCCTGATTGAGTGATAAAAAGAGCAATCTCTAGATTTGAAGTCTTTTTTCCTTCTGCATAAATAATTGTGTGGGCACATCCATTTCCCCTGGTCTGTCACTACATCTCTCTGCTGGGGGAGACATGCAGGTGGTAGTGTGGTTTCTGAGTCAGCTTTGGATATTTCACACATAGTCCCTGTCAGTATTACATCATCTAAGATTATCCCGTGTTTGACCTCGTAAAGGGGTTAGAAGAATATGAAATTGAAGTTGCTGTCTCTTTGAGACATTTGATTGCATGGGCTCTTTGGTGCCCATGAAATCACAGTCACATTTGGCTGACCTCTTTATGCCGGTCACCTGACTCACTCCATAGGCAATGGCAATTAGTGAAATCATTATTTGTGATAAACATCAAAAAGTTCAATATATTCAAGATGTTAAGTAATTAATGAATGGTTATAGTGCTTTGTTATTAATGATGAATGAAACAGACATTATTACATTGCATAGAGTATTTGGCAAGCTAATTATTTGAAGTTGAAGTTTGCAGTTTTAAAAAAAAAAATTGCTTCTTACTGGTTGTAAATTCACTTAATTTTACTCCATTGGACTTTATTACTCACTCTTGCAATAGAGCAATGCTTTGCCTGGATTTAAGTTTGATCTGGAATGAAAATTAGTGGTAGGCCCTCACATCAACAAATAAATCATGAACAGAACAATAGAACATCATATCAGACAGCCTGGACTAAGTAAACGTTGCTTATTACGATTGCCACTAGCGCAAGCATAGCACAGTCATATGGGCTCATAGGTTTTCACAGAATAAACGGCAACTGCTGTGCCCCAGCTGCTGACATGTTTGTGATATGTTGGTCTCAATGAGGCACATAAACCCAGCCCAGAACCACAAAACACCTAGGGAAAGTTGCAAAAATAGGGTGCTTCAGTTGTCATTATCTTTGAATTTTGATTTGTAGGATCACGACAACCTCTAGACACATGCCAATTTTCATACAATTCTGCCAGTAGAGGGGCTACAATGGACCTTTCCAACCTGTCAATCATGTATAGACTCATAACCAATCAGATTGTCAAAGTTTCTGCACTGTGCAGCAGCCATATGATGTACTGCTCTATGGTGCATCTAGTTTGTTTTTGTCTTTAAAATGCCTTAGAAAGCGCAGCGCATCATTACACTATGAAGTGTGATTGCTCTGTGGACAACACTCTTGCAGCATATTGAGACTTGAAATGCACCCTTAATCCTCTTGTGCCAGATGTCACTTCACAAGTGGCTCTCATCTCTGTTAAGGAGCCACTGATAGAAAGGGAACAGTAAGTAAGTGGTGCTGTAATGTCACTGCTGAGTTCTCCTTCAAATACTTTGGTGCTATCAATGAGGATGATCTCACTATTATCAAAGTATGGAGACTCTTATGCCCTTGCTTTTTGTCCTGTCATTATGGTCTAATTGGCTGTTGAAAACATGAGCTTAATCTTAGGTTGACAACATGGGTCAGTATTCAGATGGAGAGATATACTAATTAGTATATTATGCCCTACTGACGTATCAATTAATCTCACCCACCTTATGAAATTCTGTAAGGTTCTAACAAAGTGCCAGTGCTGAAATTGTAATACATACATAAGGGTTGCTGGGATCGATGTGCCATTAGCCATTTTGCTCTGAGATAGCATGAAATAATATACATGAAAATAAGTCAATAGAATTGTCAATGTTGGCCGCTCTGTGAGACTTGAAAACCTTGAGCTCTCTAGTGAGCTGCTAGTAGAAGCTCTTTAGGTCCTACTGGGTCCCAACTGTACTTCTCCAAATGCACTTTATTGTGGTGTTTTCATCCTCGTATAGCCTACTGTAGTGTTTAATAAATATTCATTGATCACGTGGACAAACCCAGATGTATCATAACTAGGCCATATGTGCATAATTGAAGAATCCATTAAATTTGAATGGCATGTCTTCAGTGTGAAGTCTTGCCCGTGGCCTTTGTGGGTTGTTGCTGTTATTCCATAGATGCTGGTGAGGTTGCACCTGAACAGTGTTATTCCATCGCCATTAAGGCTGGCATCCCATTGACACCAGAGATGCAGGAGAGGAGAATGGAGCCGTCAGTAGTGTTTACAGCCTGAGGCTCATTAATGTAGCCTTCTGCTGTCTTCCCTTGTTCCTCTCCTTCCTCTCCTTCTTGCACACTTTAATCTTCATCTGCCTTTTGATCACAGCACAGGAGAATACCCAGCTTTGTGATGCGAGGGGAAGGGGTCCTCTATAAGCATATAGAGGAACAGGAGGAGCCCATGGAGATTAATGGAATGAATGACAGAAATGTATTCTCAGTCGAGTACCAAGGGTTGTCAAGGGATAGAGGTCTATGCAAGGTGATGTAAATGAAATCATTATCCTTTCCTGAATCAATACATCAATACATACAATTACTTTGTTTCAAATCTAAGTTATTTGAAAATGCTGATGGAGTCCAGTGAGTACATTGCTGAGAGGTAGTTATCATGAAGAAATGTGATGATTTATTCATATATTTTCATTTAGAGTTGTCTACTATGTGTCTATTAGAATTCATTCTGTTTAACCTCCCTTGCCTTTCTGTTGGGATTGTCACTGACTCGTAATGGAAAACGCTTCATCTTCATCCATGGCCTTGGTGAGTAGAGGGTCATATCATACCCAATTGGCTATTTAATTAGCTGTTCTGTTGGATATCACAAAATGGAGAGAAAATTTGAGTAAAGGAAGCTTTTCCCAGTGGTAGATTAGTACAAGCAAATGGAAAGCAGTCCTTTATCTCTCTCCCTCTCTCTCTCTCTCTCTCTCTCTCTCTATCTCTCTTGCTCCCCCTCCTCATTTCTCTCTCTTTTTCCTGCTGTATGACTAATGGTTTGTTTGCCCTGCTGCTACACCACAATGAGTTCTGAATTAGTTATGAATTGTAAACACAGCTTTGATTCCAACTCTGAGTTCTTGCATGTTGAGCGCCCCACATTTTATTCTTACCCAAAATAATTCACTTTGGTAATCTCTGGAAAGATTTTTCTCCCCCAAGTCTGTTCCTTGATGGCATCATCACAATGCCTGAAGCCTTTTCTGGCCATGCCACTACCAGCTTACAGACTTCTTTTTTATTTCTATTATTCTAGATTGACACCCATACTCATCTGTTATTTTTAATGAAATGTATTGACATGGTATTTGTTTTTCTTTTACCGTCTTTGTTCATATTTTTAGTTAATTTTTTCACACAGTTAGTAAAAGCTACTCAGATACAGAGATTCATTGAGAAAGTGTGCCTTGAAACTCTTACGCAACAATAGAAGCAAACATGCAATTAGGAAAGAGAATTGAAAGTGATTGCTTCTGTTTATTGATGTAAGTAGGCAGAACCTCGTGAATGGGTTGTGATTCCTAATATAAAGCTTTTTATTGCTCCACTTTCACACCATAAACATGACATGAGGACGCCTTTGTGCACTCTGTAAAAAGACCCCACGTCTCCCACCGAGTTCTAGAATCAGGCAAGCGGGGAAGCCTCCACTGAAACGCAGGTTTCTCATCACTCTTACATTAATTACGCCACTCCGCTCATCCCACCTCCATCCTTCCAAACGCAATCAGAGGGAGCCGTCCTGCAGAGGTGGAGGGTGCGGGCGGGACGAGAGCTGCTGTTGGGTCCTGGAGCTCATCAGGAAGAAGTGGCTCCACCAAGTGCAAGCCCCCCGGGTGGGTCACCCCTCCTGCTGGGAGGGAGAGAAAGTCCAACGCGTCACTGAGACTAATCAGGGAGCGGCAGAATTTCAATGTCTCCTTGTGTCCCTGTTTGCTGGCGCCCCCGCTGTGATTCATCTGTCCCTCGCTCTGATTTCTCTCCCCATCCGTCTTGTCCATCAGAGCTCCTTGTTGACTTGCCGCCAACTTCATCTCCGGGATAAAGGAGATTGATTTGAAATGGCTTGTTTTGTTTTTCACGTTGATTGAGAAGTTCTTAGCACGAAACACTGTTTGTGGGACTTTTTCCGTCTTTTGAAATTTGGAAGTCTTCTATTGGTTGTTTTGTGATGCATACCTCTTGCTGTGTTTCTCTCACCTTCTTTGGCTTTGGTTATGGAAAACCATTAGCTTAGCCTAGAAATCTAGACGCGCCCCTAGCTGGGCTACCATTACCTATTACAGTTTTTCTCAGTCGCTTTGGTGCTTTTCTCACATCACTATTAACATTTGCACAGCAGTTAGTGCAATTCTCAAAACAATTAGTGCAAACTGCAAAACCTAGTGGATGACCTGCAAAAGCACATCACTTGCTCAAAATGGATAGTCCATTCCTCAAAAGCAGGTATTCATGTCAATGAAACTGTCAGTCATCAAAATGAGAAGTCTTGACACCATCGTTTATGAACAAGATAGTCAAATGGCTTTGTCATGTTTTCATTATGACAGTTCTCTCAGTGTTTTCCAATGCAAAAAAAGGTCAGAACTCGGTGACACTACCTGAATATGCTCAAGACAGCACTATACAGTACTTGTACAGCCATTTGAAAACTACAGTAAAGTTACACATTGCTGTAGTTAGATGAGTAAGTGAGTACAAGACACTGAATATGTACATTTTTACTGTATGCTCTTTGCAATTCTACAGCATTGTGACAGAATTTGATAACTAGTTCAACAATTTTGTATGTAATGACTCAAGCAATGAAATGAAGACTATTAGTTTTATTGGGAACGACTATTCAGCATTCATAAGTATAGTTAATTTTGACTGACATGACATAAGCAAATTATAATGTTAAAAAACAGCAGAGAATTGTATGTAAGCAACTGATACATGTCCAAAAGTATTTGCAATTTGTTCAGAGGAAGGAGAAATTGCTACTATGATGTGCACAAATGACTAAATGTTGTGGAGGTTGAACTAATAGTTATGAGAATTTTCATTCTGATCTGAAAAAAGCACCAAAGTGACTGAGAAAAACTGTAATGAGGTGTTATTAACACTTAAAGTAAAATACACAGTTTAAAGGAAATTCTGGTATTTAGCACTTTGAGGGCCCTATCATGACATTCTAAAGTGCATCGTCACTCGTCAAAAGTCTGTTCAAATTTAGTAGGATGTCCAGTTCACATTGGGAGGGGTTTCGTTATCAAACGTGGAGCGCATGGCGCAACAAGGTGTTCCTAGATATGTTTATTTAATCAGTCATATGGGTGTGTTTGGGGCGTAACATCATTTAAACCAATGAGAATGACATCTGTCATTCCCTTTAACGGCGCAAAGCGCGATATGTCAAATAAATGCATCGGTATTTTGGCATTCAACGGCGCATTTGAAGGAGGCTGCTTGCCAGACCGTATGGAATAGTCATTCTTAAACCATGCTTTACTAAAACCTAGCATAGCCTTCACGCATTTGCACTCATCTATTATTTGAACTCATTGGCAAAGTGAAACTAACTTCACCAAGGTGTCAGTCAACGAAGACAGTTATATGCAGTTACTTTCACTATTCACTGACAATGGGTTACCATCGAAAACATAGGCTGGAAAAAGCAACACTTACCCTAATATTGCTCAAATGACTGAATAAAACAACATTTATACGTGTCTCTTGCCTCTCCCCTAATCACTTTTAACCGTCATTACCAATTTGCAAATGATGGTGAATAACTACTCATCATGAGATGTACAGTATTTCGTTATATCTTTATTTTAATTATGTTTCCCATTGTAATCGTGCAATTTGTAATGCTTTGCATGGACGTGCGCTGGTGTGCGTTCATGAATGATAGAAGGATGGTGCGTGCACCTGCCAATATGACTGTTGACATGCATTCTTAAAATAGAATATGAACAACTTGCCATTGACTTCTGACCAGGTTTAGGTGGTGTACGATAGCGATTTTTAGACAACGAGCCAGGCCCCTCCCTAGGTTGTTAATTGCCACACCCCTGGGCGCAATGTTTAAAAAATAAACGTGCAAAATACCGGATTAAACTTTGCGCGGGTGGAAAACGAGTTTTACGCCATGCGCTGGTGTGCAAAATACAGCCCTGAGTCCCTTTTCTGGTTTGTTTTGGATGAACTAGAGTGGTGGACACCGACATTTTGACGATTGGTCCTGTCTCAAATTTTCTGACTCGTTTTGAATCGCCTTTGACTAGTCAGAGTGGCTGCCTACAGGCATGCTCAAACATGTCCTAAAACAACCCTTAACGTTAGTTTTCAAAACTGTGCAACTCACCGTGTGGTTAGCGGTGTTCGTTGATGTTCCAAAACAAGTAGCATAGCGAAATACAGTTTCTGTCGTGTTTTATTTGCCATTTTGTAAAATCCCATTGATTTCTGTTGGAAGACTCATTGCACGTTGATATTACTGCGCCACCGTCTATGCTTCAGGCTCAAATATTGAGCGGAAGTTTATACGTGGTTGTGAGGTGTATAATAGTTCCACAATAGCAAATAAGACGGCTGGAAATCATACACTGCGCCGATATATTTGAATTTAGTAATCAACAAACACCACTAACCACTCGGTGAGTTGCACAGTTTCACAACGAACGATTCTGGGAGTGTGTTTGCTGTGGGATTCTGTAGCATGGAGTAGGCAGGCGTTGCTGTCCGCAGGGCAGGCAGAGTGTTGTGCCTGTGCATTGTGCTGGCCTGAAGACAAAGGACTGTGGCCTGGCTAGGTGTTCAACAGCTGCTGTGCTGCTGGCTCTGACCAGCTCTAATCTCTTTCCACCTGTTTACACTTCACCATGCTCTGCTACCGTTCACAAAGTCACTAGCGGTTACATACTGTAGGTGCATTAGAGCAGTGTTTCCCAAACTTTTTTTCTGGGGACCCACTTTTTAAAAATGACAGACCATCGCGACCCATTTCACTTCAGATCTAACATGCAACATGCATGCAACCACCAATATTTAATTTATTAGACAACATAAATTGTGCTGGCGACCCAAATAAAATCTCCTGCGACCCACCTGTGGGTCGCGACCCAGTCTTTGGGAAACACTGCATTAGAGTCATTTGAGGAAATGCAAAAGCATATTTTGCCATATGCCATAGGCTGTGTGTGTGTGTGTGTGTGTGTGTGTGTGTGTGTGTGTGTGTGTGTGTGTGTGTGTGTGTGTTTTTGTGTGTGTGCGTGTGCCATTGTATTTGACGATTCAAATTTTGAGAAAAGGGCAATTCAGTGTCTCTTATCATAAATCTGAATGATGAGGTGGAAGATGGGGACACTTTAAACTGGCACTTGTGATGATTGGAACACTTGGCAACTTTGAAAAGATAAAAATCAGGGTTGATAGGAAAGAGGACAGATGTACCCTGATTAAATAATGTCCTCTTCAGCCACTCACAGTGAGTTGAACGCAGTAGGAGACTGTTAGATTCTACTCACAGTGGGGTTATGTGCCAGCCTGGCTTCAATGGCTTGTGCGGAGGGAAGAAACAGAGGAGCAAGACAGCAGCTTGGAGACGGTTTTACGAGGACTGCAGCATTGTGCCGCGTCCACCTAACGTCCCATGTAGACAGACAGGATAAACTATGCCTCTTCCTGGATGGGTGTGCCATTGTGAGCCTTTCTGATGGCCCTGAGGACGGCCTAGACCTCCCTCATAATGTTCAGTTTGAACCCCGCCTCACCATACACACACACACACACACACACACACACTCCTTCCGTCACTGTCCCTGCTGAATAACTTCTAAAATAAAAGCACACACACAGGCCCCTCCTTTGCTCCAGTAGTCATTGTGGCTCTGCTGAAGTGACTCAGACAAAGAGGCCTTCAGACTGTAAGGAGAGCTGGAGCTGTTGCTCCTAAACCCCGAGCATGTGTTTTATTGGTGTGGGGAAGGCGGGGGACTGCAGTGTGGCTTGCACTCTTAAAGCTTTACTCACACTCTTAAAACATCTTGCTCATTAAAACGCTGCCATTTCAGACTCCTTGGGGATACCTCTCTCTCTGTCTGTCTCTCTCTCTCTCTCTCTCACTCACTCACTCACTCACACACACACACACAGACATACACACACACACACACACACACGATTCTCACTTACACACATAGCTGTTGCTGAGCAATCATGGTAGCCTGAGAATGTTGGCAAATAATCTTTAACCTCAGGCAGTGTTACCGACAGTCAGGTGGCTTGGACCTTAATTTACCTTACAGCTAAAGACCCCCCCACCCACACACACATACACACACACAGGTATAGTCAAATGCATATACTCATATACACACATGCACAAACACACACACACACAAGGGGAGCTACTTTTTCCACACTTTTTCCACACACACATTTAAACAGCAGTTATGAGGCATATGGAGACTGATAGTTGATCATTACTTCCTGGGTGCTCACGGGAATCATCTGGCACTTTAAATAAAGGTCATTAAAGGTCTTTCTCTCTGCCTTGGGGCTGACATTAATCTCAAATTAGTCAAGTGGGGGAAGGGTGAGAGAAATTCATATTGAATGCGAGAGCCCTTGGAAGGAAGGAGAGGTGACAGAGGCTTCTCACTTCACATGCAATCATCCATAAAGTAGAATGCATTCACTAATAGCAAATATACTGGGATCATTATATTGTTAGTGGGCTGGTACTGTATCTGATAAGGTCAACTGAAAAAAACATGCATGCACTGCTACCAAACAGATGGTGAAGGATTGAGGAAGATGAGATTGGCCATTTATTCTCAGAAGGGTAAAACTGGGTTGAACAGTAACAGAAGTGATGCAGCATTGTGAGCAGCCTCTGTATTTTACTGGCTATATTTGATAGCACTGCTCCCTAAATCCTATAAGGCTTAAAGATCTCCTTTGGACAGACCCTTTATTTCACCATCACATCTCTCTTCTATTTCCCCTTCTGTATTGTCTCATAACGTCTTTCTTTGATATGACCTTTCCTATCACAGCAGAAAGGAGATGACGTCCATTATATTCCCTCCTTATCAGAACAATAGAAGAGCTATTGGACTTTCTGTCCAATGGTTTCTTTCAAGAATCTCATAAATATTACAGATGCATGTGTGCAGGTTGTAGTTTTCCCTGTGCTGGTAAACGCTGCTGTAACAGTCACAGCTGACCTTTTTCTGCCAGCGAATGCAGCAGGACTCATTTCAACCTTTCAGTGCTACTACTTCTGATTTAACATGGAGGGAGGGCTGCTATAGAAAGGCTGCTATAGAAATGCTGAGCTGTGCAGCCAGAAGCGATCTCACAAAGGGAGTGTAACTGGAGGTAGTGTCAGCACATCAGTCAATGCAGTAATGTGAGGCTGAGTTCCATGAACATCACTGGAGGTGATGAGTCCATCTGCTGCCCTCGTGGCCCATTACGTCAGTCAGTATCAATGCGGATACAGGTACACAGGGACACAGGTGTAGTCATGAGGCCCTTTTCCCAATCTCTGACACGAGGGAGTACTGTACAAAAAGTATACAGTTAAACATGTCAACAAATGAGCAAGAAACAAACATGCATTACACTACACATACACACGCACACAGTCAATTCAGTCCTATCCGAGTGTTCATTTCCTCTTGAAACCTACTTGCAATCACATGTAATCAGTCTCACACACATTGATTTCACCAAGTCCAATTGCCATATTTTTTGTATTAACCTTCTGTCTGAGAATGTGATCTGTAATCGCAATTATTGTGTTCTATAGATCCTGTAGTGGGTATGTGAGCTTCCTCATATGTAGGACATACTGCCCACTTGCTTGTTATCGTGTTTGTCTCTCATGTTCAGTGCTACAGTACATGTGACCTATATCAGCAGTAGCCTAGTTTGCACATAGTTATAAACTACACTATTCGCAGAGCTTCAATTGTAAAAGGGTAGAAATCATTCTTAAGCAAAAGATTCCTTCCAAGTGTTCAGGCAATGTGTAAATTAAATCTAAAGCACATGTAGCTAAATAGCAATGCTAATGCTGCTAAACCAGCCTTACCAATCACATTGATCAGAAATTCCTAGCATTACTTCCTACTTCGCCTAAACTTTAAAAACTGACAATAAACAGCAACAACAGTCAGAAACAATGTATGTATGTCTACCTTTGCTGTAAATACATTTCTGCATTGTTCCAACTCCATTTTTTGATGTTTGAAGGTGTTGCTGCTACTGTTTATCACAATAAGTTTCGGTTTCATCTTCCCCTCTCGATGCTGATTGGCCTGACATTTTTCTTGTTTTAGGGAAACAGTTATGAACTATTACCCTTGGAATCCAGAGTTCTTGTGGAAGCATTTGCTCAGCGAGAGACTCTGGCAACGAGTAATGATGCACGTAACTTGCCCCTTGCATCGCGGGTAACCAATCACATCTAGTATAAGTATAAGTATAAGTATATATACTCTTTTGAAATTTGGTCTCTGCATTTATCCCAATCCGTGAATTAGTGAAACACACTCAGCACACAGTGAACACACAGTGAGGTGAAGCACACACTAATCCCGGCGCAGTGAGCTGCCTGCAACAACAGCGGCACTCGGGGAGCAGTGAGGGGTTAGGTGCCTTGCTCAAGGGCACTTTAGCCGTGCCTACTGGTCGGGGTTCGAAGCGCTAACCAGTAGGCCACGGCTGCCCCATCTGTGTATCTGATATAGGCGGGCCAGAGGTGAGCTAAACAGATGTCAGTCTTAGTGTTATCCAATTGCGTCAAAGTCCGAAATCAGTCAGTTAACATTGGTCGTATAGTGTTATCCAATTGCGTGCAGTGATATTTTCAAATGCATGCTTGGTGCCACCCCTCGAGTTGGTCCATTACATTATTCGTGACCAGACCCTTAATCTTTCAGATTTGGGTCTGGAATCTCCAGGCTAATGAACTATGGTGTAAGACTAGATCTCCCTGAAAGAAGATTTAGGTGGGCGAGGCCAGGCTGGAAGAAAACAACCAACCCCCGGAAAGAGAAAATTTAGGTTCTTTCAGATCTCATCTAGTCACTGTATTTACTTTTAACTAAGTTTTGTTCAGCTGTGTTCCTTTAACAGGACAATTGGCCAATGAATGAGGCTCACCCATGGGCACCAAAGAAAGTACTTCAGCAAAATGATGCAGTGACAATAGGTGGCCTTTTTCAGAGATGTGATTGATGTGTTCCTCTCACAAGGTTCCTCTCACAAACCCCTATTGTTACTGTACTCCAGAACTGATCAATCACGGGTAAGAAGCTGAGCTATGTTTTCACACACACACTCAGATTGGTTTTTAGAGATTCGCTAGCAAGGCTTTCATCATACAGCGATAAGGCGTTTGTTCAGATCAGATTTGGTTTCTCCTGGAAGTGCACGATAAAATGCTGTTGAATGCCTTCCTGTCATCACTTTGGGAGCCTGCAGCTTTGTGGGTGAAAGCACTCCTCCAAGATTTACTCGGTGAATCAATGAAGCCTAGAGCTCATTGAACTGGATTTAGAGCTTGTTGAATTAGAAGACACATTATTTTGGACATACACAGTACTTTTAAAGAGCCATCTGTTCTTTTTTGCAGATGCTTTTTGCACCATGGAAACATTTTGCCAACCCACTGTACAGTTAGGAGCAATATACAGTAGAAAATGCATGGACTAGAATAGTCCTGTGAGATGGCCGTAGAGCTTCCACACAACTTGGCTCTCTAATTAATGAGATGCAAAATTAGAGGCAACGAGAGGATTAATGAGAGGCAAAACATTTACATTGATTCAAAGGTTGAGTATTAATGAGCCGCTTGTTAAATGTTCTTACATGCATTGGAATTTCCCACAAGCCTCATTTGTATACTAATGAAGCTAATCAATGTCCCACATTCTTTTAAAGATTTATATGAGATCAGATTGTATTGTTTGGCATCTGATAAGCAGCAGAAGGGTCAGTGGAACTAAAGCTCAACAGAAGACCGTCTGAACACAACTCCACACAGTATAGGCCACCCGAGTGCATCGTTTGAGATTGTTCAACCCTGCTAAGCTTAGTTCCCTGGACGTCACTGTAATGCATTTGTGTTGTTTTCACGAACCCCCACGTTCAAAACCTATTCCCTTGTTACCATGTCAACATATGCCTTATACAGCCCATGTGACTCCTCTTTTACTCTCTCTCTTCATCTCTAAACGGTGTGCTGAATATGATTTGGGGATTAGGCTTCACATGCATAATGCGTGTGGTAACGAACACACTTTTTTTCCTCTACTATGCTAAAAAATCTAAATGGCTAAAAGAATAAGTGTTTTCTTGATGTGCGATTAGTCAGCTGTCAGCCTGAGTGAGCGCATAATGAAGATGAAGTGACTAAAATGTTTGGACATTTGGATGTCCTCCAGTTGAAATCGTTTTTGAACATTTTGGGGTTTTGAAGTAGCTGACAATTCTGATGGAGCCAAAGCACTCCACAGTGTGATGAAAGAGACCATAGGCACACAAATGCTCCAGAAAAAAAAGGAGGGAGGAAAAAAAGGTGAAAAATGCAGCAGAAAATCCCTGTGTGGGTGTTTGTGTCGTACCCTTGCTCCTTCCCCCCTCCCCCAGCCCCATGCATAATGAGCTGGAATGCTCCGGCATTATGTGCCCCACAGCCCCAACTCCCTCAGGAAGTGCAGTCTATTTATTTCCTGCCCAACAGCACAGCGCAGTCACGTTTGAAAAGCATTGGCATAGTATCACAAGCGTAGCCTTAGCCTGTGTTGGTATGACATCTTTAGCCCCTACAAACACCATCCAGATAGCCCCCTGTACTACAAGTCTAAGAACCATTACAACCATTTCAACCATTACAGCAAGCGGAAGCTTCATCTCAACACAAGCAAAGTTGAATGTTTTGAGCTGCTCTCGCACCAGCAGCATGTCTCAGTCTCTGTCAGCAGAGTTCAGGTTGGGCAGTGGTGGTGTGCTGTTGTAGTCAAGACCCTCTGCAGAAGCAGTGGCCACATCGCTTAGAGTGACCCACAGCTAACGCGCTAGCTGAGCCCTGGGTTCAGCGCTCCAGAGCCAATAATAAAGTGGCGAAGCTGAGGCCCGAGCAGCGTGGGTCCTAAAGGATGTCATTACACAGCCATTATCATTAAAGCTCTGGTACCCAGGGGCAGCCGAGTTTGCTGCATTTAACCAGGTCATCTTGTCTCCGTAATGTTTCTACACACACATGACAGAGAGAGAGGGAGCGAGGGAGAGCGGAGTTAAGCCGAGTCTTCCTTCCATGATAAACGAGAGAGAAGATGAATGAGGACAAGCGTTGGGTCCACACAGGCAACAGGAGCACTGTCCCAGCCTCCCCTCAACACCAGACTCAGGGATGAGGCGCTCAGCTCTCGCCATGAAGACGTGCGCTGATTTGGGGAGACACAAATGAACAGGTCTTTATTTATACTTGTCACATTGGACTCCCAGGTAGCGTTTCAGTGCTGCGGCTCCCAGCTGCTCAGGGGGGTTTGGGTGAGGCTAGGAGACAGTGCAGACTGCCCTGAGCCTGGAGCTGTCCAAGGTCCTGCAGCAACTTTCAAAATGTATAGCTTCCATTCAGTGGAGGGAGAAAACACAGTCCCTTTTTTAGCTTAAATAATAATGAAAACAGTGGCCTGTCATGTTTCACTCTTTCTTTATACCTTGTGGCTTATATTTGCTGCAGTATCTTTGTTTTTTCTATCAGGCTTTAGACCTTTAAATAAAGAGCCATTACGGGGATCGCTGCAGGATGCCAGAGGCCACTTCAGTGTAGATTGTTCATTACAGGTTTTGTAGTGATCAATTTAAAGAGCATGATGCACATATCAGCACCAGGCTGGATCAGAATCGGGTTTCGGGCCCGAGAGACCTGCGCATCAGGTACCTCTGTGTGGAAGAGCGTGCGTGGCCCTGGCACCGTATTACCCCAGGGCCCAGGGCAATGTGTGCTCTACTCCCATCATTGCTCTCTGGATTACTGCACTCCCCAATCCACCTATTGGATTGGAAATGTCAGAGAGAAGAGACAAAGCCTCTATTCTCCTTAGCTTGGGATGAGCCCGATGGTAGACATATCTGTCACTGCAGATCTCCCTACATCAAGCAGATTTGTGGATATTCTTTTTTGAATTTATAGTGTAATAGACATGAATGTTGGATCATGCCGTTTCCAGTGAAGCTGTAAAATCAGGTATGCCATTGTGAGGATGGCTCTCCTAACCGCTGTGTTTCCCTCTGCAGCGGACTCGGAGTGGCCGGCTGACTATGCCCCGGAGCCCCACGTCAAGTGAGGATGAGATGGCCCAGAGCTTTTCAGACTACTCCGAGGAATCTGACTCCGACAGCTCCAAAGAGGAGACCATCTACGAGACCATAAGAGCCACCGCCGCCAGGCCACCCAGCCGAATGGAGGACATCCACACCAACTCCCTGGTCATCCGCGTCATCATCCCTGACCTGCAGCAGACCGTAAGGGGCCAATGATCACTTTGGTGGATGTGTGTGTGTGCTGGTTTGTGTGCTTGTTTGTGTGCTTGTTTGTGTGTGTGTGTGTGTGTGTGTGTGTGTGTGTGTGTAGGTGTGTTGGTGTGTGTGTTTGTGTGTGTGTCTGTGTGTCTGTGTGTGTATATGTGTGTCTGTGTCTCTGTGAGTGGTGCACTTGTGGTCATTACCTTGTTTGGGTCTCTCGTTATGTATTGATCAAACAAAACTGGTGGCCGCTCTCAAACAGTAGCAGGTGTCATACCGACCCATATCAGGTTGAGAGAGTGCTTGTGTGTTTGTGTGTAGTATGTCTCCGGCTGCAGGTAGATGCGAGCATTAGTCATCAGTCCGTTTCCACCAGCCTGCCTGGACAGGCCTTCGTCTCATTAAGCCTGCAAGGTTGTTTGGTTTTTCGCAAACTCCATGGTTAAAACATGAGGGTAGCCGTTTGGCGGTCACATCGTTAGGCTGTAACAGGCGAGGATTAAGTTGTGCGGATGGGCGCGCTGTGTGGGTGGCACTATTGCGTGGTACGCGGAGAGGGGGGGTTGATGTATGGAGCCCACTGATTGTCTCCATGCCTCTGGAGGTGATCCTAACGGCAGCATAATGAAGGCTAAAGGTTCCCAGCATCACCTCTTCTCAGAAGAAGCCAATAAATGGAGCAGGAAATGAAGCAAAACATGATTCCCCACATTTATTACAAATAAGAATAAGGCAGGGGAGACAGAAAGAGGATGATTTGTGAATGTGAAAAGGCAATCTTGTAGCCCCTCACAGACAACCTGCATGAACTAAAGGAAACAAATGAAGATTTGTCCTGGCTTGTTTCTTTTAGCACATTTGCCCACATACAGTATTTAGATTTCCAAAGATTGGCCTTTTTAAGCCACAGTGGTTGTGAGCCAAATGATAAGCAGACTCAGCATGCGTTTATCCACAGGTTTTGTGACAGTGCATAACAATCCAAAGGGTGTTACAGACAGCCTCCGGATATCTTGTGAAGAGTACAGTCTTTAATGTTCACAGAATTCAACAGGACTTCAAACAGACAGAGAGATGAGAGGATTCACACAGTATCTCTCAGCAACCACCCGCTGACCAGTGGAAGCAATGAAAATGGACCCATGGAGAAAACAAGTGCATTTACATATTTCTCACTGCGTCCTCTGTTTACTCACTGTGTGTTGTCTCCACACATAATAAGATGTGACGGATGAAGGACCAGCAAAGATTTGTCATTTCTGTGTTACATGCGGTCTGTGTTTTTTCTTGTCCTCATCACATGCAGTAATAATTTCCTTCATACATCATTGTTATGTTTTAGCTGTGTACTTGGGCTATATGTGCAAAACACTAACGCCCACAGGAAAAGAAATATTGGTCAATTATTCAGCATGTTTCCTCCTCTGCATACAGTGTGAGATTATGTGAGGCATGGGGACTTTATGTTGACCGCATGGATGAATATGCCCTTAATTCCTGGATGAGTTCAGTCAACAAGATTCATGACAGACGGCTTATTACCACCACCACACACGGCTTGGTCTCCGTTATTTATTCAGTTTGCATAATATTACCAAATAAGTGTGTAGCTCTTTTTAATATTATTTAATTAGTTAGGATTAGTAAAACAAACATCAAAAGGTTATTAGATGCACTAAGAGTCTTCATCAATGAACCAGAGGATTACATGCAAATACACAGCCCTCTCTGGGGTAATAGTCCTCCATGTGTAGTGTGGCATATTCTCATGCCTCTCCTTCACCCACACATGTTATGTTGTCTCATGAGATTCCTTCCTGTAGGATTTCTCTTATTTGTTATTGGCCTGCATTGTATCCAAAATAAGAAGATAATTAAGTATTCTTGCAGAGACATCAGTTGGAGTACAGTCTACTTATGTTTTCAGAAAACCTTGATGTTAATGCATTGGAGTGTTACAGAGCCTGGTGGTTCTTTAGATCTGGAAGAGTATTGGGAAAGGAAGGGAAGCTACCAGGCTTTATATGTAAACATCAGGGCAGTATTCTGCCACAGCACAAGCAAGAGGCATGGTAACAGTCTATTCCAATCAGAACATATTTCAGAATGGAAGCATAATTAAAAGTTCCCGATATGAAGAGTGCACAGTGTCAGCACTTGGACCATAGCCAATTAACATTTTTTTGGGACATCAATGCCAGTGCAGAAATGGTGCTGAACGCTTTTGCCCACAGAAGGTTAGCAGGGGCCGCCTGGTGTCCCTCCTGCTGTGAGGCGCTGACCATAAGAGCGTGAGGGAGTAATAATCACAGCGAGCCAAGCACATGAAAAAGGACATATTCCTGAACTCTTGTGTGCCCAAATGCCAGACATCTGCTTAGCCCCTACCACCCTTCTGCTTTCCTCTCGCTCGCCCAGCCAGCCATGGGAATAAGGCATTCAGCGCTGCCTGTGATATTTCCTTTTTTATTCATACATTGCTCACACATTCACACATAACCAGAGCACCAAATCCACTATCATCAGCTGTGCAGAAGTGAAAGGCTCAGTACTGGGGCCTAATCCTCTATTATGGAGCCCGCTGTGCATTTGTATGTGTTTGTCAGTAATCTGCCTCGCTGCAGGGGATGCATTAGGTCAATAGAGCCCAGCCAGTATTATTTAGATAGTTAGAATATAAATGATAGAAAACAATGGATGACTAAATAACAGTTTGTAATTGCATGCTTGTTTATCTGCTCGCAAGCAAGTGTTGCTCTTGTGCCCAAAATGCTTTTCAACGGGGAGAATGGCTAAAGGTGTGCTGGCTCTCAGCCCGCCATCGACTCCCTTTGCCAACCCAGGCCACTGTAACCCTTCCAACCCCCTCTCCCCCACCTGTTTCTGCCCTCCCCCACCCCCCACCCCCGACAGAAATGTATGAGGTTCAACCCTGATGCCACTGTGTGGGTTGCCAAGCAACGGATCCTGTGCACATTGAGTCAGAGCCTAAAGGACATCCTGAACTATGGCCTCTACCAGCCGGCGAGCAACGGCCGCGACGGCAAGTTCCTGGATGAGGAACGCCTCCTCCGGGAGTATCCCCAGCCAATCAGCAAAGGGGTTCCATCCCTGGAGGTACAATGGACCTCAACCACAATTACACCACTAGTGGAAATTCACCAGAGTGAATACATACACAGTTCCATTAGACTCTACAAAAATAATCTCAACAACACAGACCAAATATCCTTGTCACAAATGACACTTTTTCATTGTTCCTTATTTCCCTATGTTTTAAAACCCATTATGCAAAAGAAGCTGTTTTGAGGGCCGTGTGACCATGCCAATAGAGGTGGATTTGGAAATGCTGTAATGATACATATGGAAACACTAAATAATTAATCTACACACTCTTCTCTGCATACAATATGAGCATGTAGTATTACATGTCAGATTTGAGCTCTGTCTTTGTGTTTTGTGCACACCACAGTTCCGATACAAGAGCAGAGTCTACAAACAACCGAATGTGGATGAGAAGCTGATTGCCAAACTTCACACAAAGGTGAGAAAAAATGTTTTTTTAATTTGCTCTGCGTTTTCTTTAGCCTATAAATCTAGACGCAACCTAGCGGCAGCAAATGTAATTGGCAGCCAGGGTAGTCTAGCAACTCTCCGTTGGCTTGCGATTCAAGATTCAACATTTTATTTGTCACATGCATAATTTGTGGAACAAAAAGCAGTGAAATGATTGCGAAATGATTGCGGGGATTGCGACTGCAACTCCCAGCTGTGCAAAGTTTAATAATAATAGAAAAGTAAGAAGATAGAAAACAGAAGAGGGGTGGGGAATAAATAAAATAAAATTTAAGAAGTTTCTGAAGAGGGGGGAATTATGCATTCATTGTCCGTATGGCTTAGGGGAAAAACTTCTTCTTAGTCTTTCTGTTTTGGCCTTTTGAGATAGAAGCCGCTTTCCAGAGGGCAACCATTGAAAGATGTTATGGCCAGGGTGATGACAGAGCTGGAAAAATTGAACTTCGATGAGGCCAATCACATCGTGTATAGAGTCGGTGGGTGGGCTTAACATAATGATGCCAGCACTTTATTTTTTTTTAACACAGCACTATTTACATTCGTATTCATTTATTGCTCATAATGGTCCTGTCTGTCCTTGTATTGTGTTTTTTTTATCTTTATTTTTGTCTTTCTGTTGCACTTTGTGTTGCCTGCATGGAGAAGACCAAATCAAATTCCTAGTATCTACATGGCGAAATAAAGTTGAATTGAATTTGGAGAAAGAAACTCAGGGGAATGAGTGGGCTTTTATTTGAACTCACTTCATTAGTGAGACATTTTTATTTAAGCCCATTGGTGGCCCTCGGACGATTGATTGGATGAGAGACTTCTGTGGAAAAAAAAATGTTGGTAGCAAATTACCTAGTTGTACAACTTATTGAGAGGTATGTTCTTTGGGTAAATGATGTGGCAGCCGGACCATGGTGTGGATTCCTGGCTGTTCTTCTGTGTCTCTCTCTCGTTGTGTGTGTGTGTGTGTGTGTGTGTGTGTGTGTGTGTGTGTGTGTGTGTTTGTGTGTATGTGTGTGTGTGTGTGTGTGTGTTCAGATGTGCGTGGTTTGGCTCCAACACTTCCTCTCTGGGAACGTGGTCTAGAGGGCTGCCCTCTTTCTCCGAGCACCAAGCCTCCTGACACAGTTGACATTTCTGGGTCAAGAGCAAAGGGCTCTCTCACTCTTTCATTTAGCTCTACACCTCTCTCTCTCTCTCCTTCTTTTTCTCTTTCTTTCTTGATCATTCCATTTTGTCTAATCTTTCTCTCAGTATCTCCAACCTCATCCATGCACTCATTCTGTGGATGAGAGAGCAGGGAGAGAAGAAAAGTCTTGTAAACTAGACGGTAAAGCTGCACTTTGCCATATTATTCTATAAATGCTTCTATAAATGCTGGGCAAGCTACACGCTCAAAGGCATTCTTTGGTGTCGGTGATTATTGATTTTGTCTCTCTGGTTGGTTCACAGTGCAAATTAATTTGATTGGAAGAAGCGAGAGGATAACAACCTTTTTAGGGTATAAACAAAGAGTATGGAATGGCTTATTCTCTCTACTCCGTCTGACCATTGCAGTTTTTCTCTGTAATGACCCCAGTATGTCTGGGTTCCCTGTTCCCTGCTGTCCCTTAGCTCTGTGTCATGACATCTAAATGCTTTCCCTCTGTGGGGTGCGCCGTGCTGAGCTTGTGCGAACAGGTAATAGCCATAAGTACATAAGCACCGGAGACCAGCCTGCTGGGGTCAAAAAGGTCAGTGTCCATCTCCTCACACCGTGTGTGTTGGACCAAGCAGGCAATGGGCAGATGCGCTCAGATCAGATGTCGCGTGAATTATTGAAGGGCAGACCACAGCACCACTAACACACCACACTGACTGGCAGACTGTGGTGTGTTAGTGGTGCTGTGTGATCCCCTCAGGTGTGTCTGGATTCAGGAGTCTTGTTCAGATGATAGGCTCCTCTGGACATCTGGCTCTCCATCTTTCTCCTCCCCTCAGCAGTGTCCTTTATCTGACCAGCCGCAGTGGGTAGGATACACCAATGCATCACTCTGTGGTCATTTGTAAAAGTGTAATTGATAGAGGCAATCCAATCGTCCTCACACCTTTCTGTTATTGTGCCTTTGAAGACTGTAGGTTTGCTGCCTCTAGCCCTAACAATAACACTTATTCTCTCTCTCTCTCTTTCTTTCTCTTTCTTACTTTCCTATTTCTCTCTCTTTCCTCTCTGCGTTCTCTTTCTCTCTAGGAAGACAGGGGCAGAGTGAGAGGCAGGTGTGAATAGAAGTGTGTGTTGATCTGTCAGGGCTGTGTATGGCCTCATGCTGTGCTAGCTTTAAATGAGCCTCCCCTCAGCCTCTGTCTTGTGTGTCCTCAGCTGCGTCTCTCTGCTACTCTTATATGCTGTCCTTCTGAAACCAACCCTCTGGTGGCATCGTCCACAGGCAAACTACTTAGGAATATGAAAATATAAAAAAGCTCTGCTTCCAATACTCTGTATCCATGTGTATAAACTAAGGTAGTGGTTAGTCTGTCCACCTCTACTCTCTCTGTCCTCCTGCTCTACTCAGTCTCTACTCAGTCTCTACTCCTGCTCTACTCAGTCTCTACTCAGTCTCTACTCCTGCTCTACTCAGTCTCTACTCAGTCTCTACTCAGTCTCTACTCCTGCTCTACTCAGTCTCTACTCAGTCTCTACTCAGTCTCTACTCAGTCTCTACTCCTGCTCTACTCAGTCTCTACTCAGTCTCTACTCCTGCTCTACTCCTGCTCTACTCAGTCTCTACTCAGTCTCTACTCCTGCTCTACTCAGTCTCTACTCCGTCTCTACTCCTCAGACCCGGCTGCAGAGTACAGTGACAGAGGGGGCATATCTCCGCGATTTAAGATTGTTTGTGTAATGTATAGGCACGGCACGCACTTTAATTTCCCTATTTTTACAATCGGCTAGCCTAACAAACGCATTTAATTTTAAAAAGCAACCTGGTCAATCGCTAACAACTAAGTGCACCTAGGCCTACAACACACATCCAAAAGGGTAGAAGCTTCCAGTAGGCTATCATAACTTGCATCGGCGCAGCCTACGACGATGTGAATTAGTAACAGCTGTTGTCGCGGTAAACTTAAGCTCCTGTCTCTAAATAGTGCAGACTAGGCCTACTTGCTATGTTGCTTGACTTTCTGTAATAAATGCAGTCTGTAGCCTAGGTTACTTCAGCAAACCCAGACCAGTTGTGGCATCAGTTTCGCTTTTAAAACGCAACCGTGTAGCGTGATAGGGAGAGTGCCTGTTGCGGGCTATTTAATTTACAGCATAGGCATGACGAGCTCCCTTTGTGAGCGCACTAGACCAGCGGCATCTTTAGTAGCCCCCCCCCCCCCCCTCCCAGCACCGCACGAACGCACCCCCGCTCCCTCCGCTTATGAGGCTAGCCTAGGCCACGGAGGGGAGTCTCCGTTGTGTGTGTGTGTGAGACCGGGGCAAGGAGAGTTGGCTGTGTGAGTTTTATGCCCCTGCATGTAGCCTAACTAACGAAAGAAGACTATTTCTACGTGAAATAACAACAAAATAGAAATGTAATAAAGTATGGTGGTCACAATGGAGGGGGCACAGACTTTATTTGAGGGGCCACCGCCCCCTTTTGCCCGCCCCTAGCTCCGGGTCTGCTACTCCTGCTCTACTCCTGCTCTACTCCTGCTCTACTCCTGCTCTACTCAGTCTCTACTCAGTCTCTACTCCTGCTCTACTCAGTCTCTACTTAGTCTCTACTCAGTCTCTACTCCTGCTCTACTCAGTCTCTACTCAGTCTCTACTCCTGCTCTACTCAGTCTCTACTCAGTCTCTACTCAGTCTCTACTCCTGCTCTACTCAGTCTCTACTCCTGCTCTACTCAGTCTCAGTCTCTACTCCTGCTCTACTCAGTCTCTACTCCTGCTCTACTCAGTCTCTA
Organism: Alosa pseudoharengus; assembly: GCF_046254945.1. NCBI lineage: Eukaryota > Metazoa > Chordata > Actinopteri > Clupeiformes > Clupeidae > Alosa > Alosa pseudoharengus. The sequence continues at coordinate 36,545,905 of NW_027468630.1, read as the reverse complement.
CTCAGTCTCTACCCCTGCTCTACTCCTGCTCTACTCAGTCTCTACTCAGTCTCTACTCCTGCTCTACTCCTGCTCTACTCAGTCTCTACTCCTGCTCTACTCAGTCTCTACTCAGTCTCTACTCCTGCTCTACTCAGTCTCTACTCAGTCTCTACTCCTGCTCTACTCCTGCTCTACTCAGTCTCTACTCCTGCTCTACTCAGTCTCTACTCAGTCTCTACTCCTGCTCTACTCCTGCTCTACTCCTGCTCTACTCCTGCTCTACTCAGTCTCTACTCCAGCTCCAGTGGCTGTTCTCCTGCTGATGCTCTGTAGCTCACTGTAGTGTTCAGGGATCTGCTCTCTTATCTATTTATAACTGGCCTGGAAAGCTGAGGGAATGTGCCGTCCTGTAACGCCATCCACACTCAGATTGCCCAGGCAGAAACATTCATTCATCAAATTCTCAAATTCTCATCTTCTTTCTCTCTCTCTGTCTCTCTTTCTCTCTTTCTATGTCTGTCTCTCTCTCTCCATTTCCGAGCACACAGCTCTATCCACAGCACACACAAGCCACATACTCTCATGGAGCTTTCTTGTCCGTTTCCAGGCCAACTTGAGGAAGTTCATGGACTTCATCCAACACCATCAGGTGGAGAAACTCTCAAAGATGTTGGAAAGAGGCCTTGACCCCAACTACCATGACCCCGAGACTGGGGGTATGTATTAATGTGCACATACACACACACACACACACACACACACACACACACACACACACACACACACACACACACACACACACACACACACACACACACACACACACACACACACACACACACACACACACACACACACACACACACACACACACACTCACTTTTGGGCAGCTTTTCGCACTTTCGGACTTGTAACCGGAGGGTTGCCGGTTCAAACCCCGACCGGCACGGCTGAAGTGCCCTTGAGCAAGGCACCTAACCCTTCACTGCTCCTCGAGCGCCGCTGTTGTTGCAGGCAGCTCACTGCGCCGGGATTAGTGTGTGCTTCACCTCACTGTGTGCTGAGTGTGTTTCACTAATTCATGGATTGGGATAAATGCAGAGACCAAATTTCCCTCACGTATTCCCTCACAGCTCTGCAGTATCATGCCTTATTGAAACTTCCAGGATCACTCTCCATTGTTCTCTCACACAATACGAAATCCTTCCAGCACAGCCCCACTTTGGCCCTTGTCAGAGTGCACTGCAGCACTTCACACAAAAGGCTTGGCTCAGACACGGTGCTCCAGCTCTGCCGCAGCTGCTCTGGATCAAAGTAGTTTCACTGCTTACCTTTCCCAATAGCACCTTACTGTGATGTTGCCCTAAGGACGTGACCTTCAATCAAAAGCACAAGTGAACGTCATTGCCAGATGAAACAAAGTATTAGTATAAGTACATTACGTCTGAAAAAAAAAAAAAAACGGCAGGGATAATCAATTAGTGCGTGGGAAGGTTCTCCTCAGGAGACAAAATAGAGCACTGACGTCAGCCGAGCCCCCAGTCTCCAACCCGCCCCCACCTCTTTAATTTTGCTTGTATTTCTTGATGACGGGTGCAGCGCTCGGTGAGCGTAGTGCCAATTAAACCTTTCTCTCGCTCTTGATAATTGGAAAAAAGGATTTGGCTCATACCTCTGCATTCCCAGTGGTACGCTGTCACCTGAGTGCAAAAGACAGCTTTGTCATAGCCGTCTGGGGCATTGCGTCGTGTGCCTTTTTCTTGGCAGTTTTTTTTTTCATGGTGGGGGGATGGGGAAAGCCACAGATGAATTTTTGCAGCCTCATCATTCATCAGTCTAGATACTGTCATCCCTTCAAAACAGACAGGCCTTTAAGTTGGTCGATGGGATTGATTTTTAAATGAACATGGGGGTCGATGACAACTCCACCCAAACTGTGATGTAGTTTATGAGAGACAGACAGGCAGACAGAGAGAGACACCCTGCCTCTTTTGTGTGCCCCTCACCTAGGGGTGCTCAGTGCCATTGGGAGGGTGTGTGAGCCTGTGTTTGTGTACATAATGACCATCCCAAGATGTGTTATTCATTGAGGTTGAAGCATCATGTGGGAATTAGAATGCTACCATAGAAGACTAGAAGAAGTTGTTTTTTGTAGTGATGCCAAGATAAGTCTCTTGAGGGTGGCGGATAATGGCAGAGATTAACATTTGAGCCGAATCTCCTCAGTCTTCTGAAATTGTATTTGAATCCTCTCTGTTGGTATTGATTTCAGCGGTGCATGTGAACACTGTGGGCGTTACGAGAGACAATCATCTGGAAGAATATGAAGTTTTTACACCCCTATAATAGCTTGCTATTCCTCCAAGCCCTTGGAAACACCTAAGGTGGTTGGATGGATATTGCCATCTAAAACAGTGGGAGGCTGTGACAGCCTCGTTCCTTTGCATTTGCCTATTCCCTCATCATTAAAGCAATTGACTTGTAGATCTGATGATAGATTGGTGTGCTTTAGACCTGATTGAGTGGACAGGAACATTGATCTGACAGTGACTTAAGAGTCTCTTTGTAAGTTGGAGCAAATTTGACAGATGAGCACTTGAGTGCTGTGATGTATTTCTGCACACATATTCATTTGATATAAATATATCTGGACCAGTAAATGTGGGTGGAATCGGAGGGGAATATTAAAAAGTTGTGATTGCTTTCTGTGTTGCTGGTCTCATTTAAGAGGTCTTCTCTCTGGCATTACTTAAAAACACCTCTGAATCTCTCCACAGCTCATGTTGCCAAGTGCAGCCTCTCCCCCTCTACAGCTGCCAGAGGACTTACATGTACTTAACTTTCTCTGTCTGATGGTTCTGACCACTATGACCTTGCAGAAATAGCTCACCAATAAATCAAATCTTCAAATTAGCACCAATTCCATTAGGTATTTTTAGCCTCCATTCAAGAAGCAGAAACCTTGATTTCCCTGTACAACAAACTATAACCTTAGCTTTTTAGATAAGTGATTCTGCATGAGAATCTGCGTCATTGCTTAAAACATCGCAAATTACACATCAATTTACATCAAAAGAAAATGTTTCTATTATTTAAATGTCATCTTGTTGGCTATGTTTATTTTGAGTGAATGGAATTGAACTGTATTAAGGCTGTTATTTTAAATCATAATATAAAAAGGAGAAATGGCGAGTGGGAATGACTAAACCTGACGGATACTCCACGCTGAGTCTGGCTAATGGTGGATGTTTTTATTTTTTCTCCCAGAAACGCCCCTGACCTTCGCTGCTCACCTGGACAACATGGTGGACATCATCAAAGTGCTGAGGAACGGCGGAGCTCATCTGGACTTCCGGGCCAAAGACGGCATGACAGCTCTTCACAAAGCTGCCCGCTCTAAGAACCAGGTCACCCTCACGGTACGTCTGCCCATCAAAGCAGAGGCAGCGCAGAGCTGCTGGTCTCTACATTATCAGTTTCATGCTGTTGTGATAGTGATTAGATGAGCTGTGCTACCTGGCCCATATCATGCTGTTGTGATAGTGATTAGATGAGCTGTGCTACCTGGCCCATATCATGCTGTTGTGATAGTGATTAGATGAGCTGTGCTACCTGGCCCATATCATGCTGTTGTGATAGTGATTAGATGAGCTGTGCTACCTGGCCCATATCATGCTGTTGTGATAGTGATTAGATGAGCTGTGCTACCTGGCCCATATCATGCTGTTGTGATAGTGATTAGATGAGCTGTGCTACCTGGCCCATATCATGCTGTTGTGATAATGATTAGCTGAGCTGTGCTACCTGCCCCATATCATGCTGTTGTGATAGTGATTAGATGAGCTGTGCTACCTGCCCCATATCATGCTGTTGTGATAGTGATTAGATGAGCTGTGATAATGATTAGCTGAGCTGTGCTACCTGCCCCATATCATGCTGGAGGGTTCAGTAGGAGCTGGTAAATAGCTGCAGTGCTGAACTGCACACCAGAGCCTAAGCACCAATATTTTTGTAAATGGAATCTAGACATGAATGTCTTGTCAGGTTGCTAGTGTGACACACTTCTTTCCAATAGGCACTGGATTTGGGACATAATTTGTAGTTGAAAAAAATAAAGTATTTCAGTTGATCTCACTTGGATGCTCAGTATGTCGCACATAATACAATATCAGCATGTCTCTTTGCAATCTTCTCTGCCCTCACTATATGGTCCTCTTTGTGAGTGTGCCGCATGCCTGCATTGTACTGTAACTAAATGGCTTCTCCTGGCTGTACTCTGGGAGGATGTGTTGCCTGCGGGCTGACATGCTGCATTTGTGCTGGCAGACTCTGCTGGAGCTGGGCGCGTCTCCGGACTACAAGGACAGCCGCGGGCTGACGGCGCTCTACCACACGGCCATGGTGGGGGGAGACCCCTACTGCTGCGAGCTGCTTCTTCACGAGCACGCCTCCGTCTGCTGCCAGGACGAGAATGGCTGGCACGAAGTCCATCAGGTGACCCCATCTCTCACGCTCTCTCTCTCTTTACCTCCCTCTCACTCTGTCTTTTTCCATCTTTCCTTCCCAGAAAAGCAAAGCTCCAGCATCCAAAAGGTTGCAAGCAACAGAAAAGACAGATGAAATGACTAAATTGTAAATCAGATACGTTGAAACTGCACAACAGTGTCCACTTTTCTATAAGTCTCCCCAATCTCTATGTGTTGGTCAGACAAACCAAATGACTACCGTCATCACCTCTCCCTGAAGACCACTTGCTCACACTTGACATGTTGAGCTGTAATACTGAGCCCTGTGACCTTTGGCATTTCATGGATGACCTCTGACCTGAAGGGTCTGTTTTTAGGGGGGGTCATTACTGTAACATAACAAGGACCGCACAATGGCTGAAATAACCCCCCGACCACTACCTGGGCACTCGGCAGGTCTCGTGTCTAATGCTGTGCTGCGTTAATTGCTTCATTACTTTGTTAAATATCTCATTTAGCCTGGGCCTCTGCAGCCTCTGCCTGAACAGATTACTGTGTGGCTGATCACTGGCTTCAGCAGAGCCTGGAAATTGGGCAGGAGGTCATAGAGATAAAGGAAAGACAGAGAGAGAGAGAGAGAGAGACAACAGGGGTGTGTGTGGATACTGTGGTGGTGGCAAGTGTGTGAGTGTGTGTGTGTGTTGCAGTGTTTGTGTTTGTGTGGCTCCAGCGCAGAGAGCTTGAGCTCCTCCACCAGTTGTGTGCTTGCACCCGTTCCACAGGGTGTCCACATATCCTCTCTCTCTCTCTCTCTCTCTCTCTCTCTCTCTCTCCTTAAACACTCTCAGTCTGCTGCTGTGCATTTGAAGCCTTGCCAAGGCAAACGCCTGGAGAGAGGGGATGTGTGTGTGTGTGTGTGTGTGTGTGTGTGTATCTGTGTTTATGTGTGTGTGTGTGTGTGTTTATGTGTGTGTGTGTGTGTGTGTGTGTGTGTGTATCTGTGTTTATGTGTGTGTGTGTTTATGTGTGTGTGTGTGTGTGTGTGTGTGTGTGTGTGTGTGTGTGTGTGTGTGTGTGTGAGAGAGATTTTTGTTGCCGTTGTGTGTATGTGTGTGTGTATTTGTTTGTGGGCTTGTGTGCACCTAGGTGTGTGTGTGTGTGTGTGTGTGTGTGTGTGTGTGTGTGTGTGTGTGTGTGTGTGTGTGTGTGTGTATGTGTGCCCGCCCGTGTGTATTTGTTACTCCCCCTTATCTGCTGGCTGGTGAGCTGCAGATGGCCCTTTCCTGTAAGAGAACAGACGCATTCCCACCCAGCTGTGGCTCTTCCGTGATGCCTATCACACGCTGTCAGTCACACACGAGAGAGAGAGGGAGGGACAGAGGGAGAGAGAGAGAGAGACAGAGAGAGGGACAGAGAGAGAGAGGGGGGGGGAGAGGAATGGAGAGATAGGGAGAGAGAGAGAGAGAGAGAGAGAGAGAGAGAGAGAGAGAGGAAGGGACAGAGAGAGAGAGACAGAGAGAGAGAGAGGGCCCCTCACTCCCTCCACCCGTCCCTCGCCCCGCTGGACACTTATCACACTGAGCATCACATTCACCAGCTCAATCAGATCCACACATATGCCCTCTCCCACAGGCTAGGCCAGTGCTCTCTCCCTAGACTCTCTTCTCATACGCACACACACACACACACACACACACACACACACCCTCACACACACACGCACAATACAACAATCAACAAACAACAGAGCTCTGTAAAGACCATGATCGCGGTGGGGTGCAGGGGAACGCAAGTCCCCTTACATGCATATGTAAACAGAGTTTTTTTGTTCAAAGCCAGGAAGGATACTAAATTTGGATCAGAATGAACAGTATGTTTCCTCCCGAACCTTTAGGTGACGCATCACACAGACTGACATATCCTTCTCTGATTCCAATTCCGTGGGCCGTGCCCTTTGGCTACCCGTAGCTGTCAGATTCTGCTTATTTTGGAAACTAGCTGCATTTCTTTGCTGCCTTTATCTATAGAAGACATTTATCAACTGAGGAGCAAGTTGATTGTGATGGTTTGACATTTAAAATATATGTCAGATTTTCAGCTGTATTCCGGTAATGCCTACTGTCCTCTTGTGGTCAAATTAGGATATAACAGGCCATACAGAGGCAGGGGGTATATGTATTGTTTGTATTGCACAATCCACTCAGCAAATTCTCAGTTCAGTATACAGTATATTCAGTCATCTATAGTAATTAAAGCTACATATCATAATTGCTGTTTAATTGAATCTTGGCATGTAAACAACATTCATCTACACTGAGACAGACAGAATTAATTGCATGCATACTGTATAACATGCCTTTGAATGTCACACAATTTTATTTGGTGTTGTCATGCTACGGTCTCTTTATTTGATTAAAAAAAGGCTCTAAACAATTTCCGCATATGTATTTGTTACACATTTGAAAGTCAAGTCAACCTTATTTATATACAGTAGCATGTTTACACAAAAGAATTGATCTTAAGTGCTTCAATATGGTAGATTTCATGAAAAGAGGGTAATGTCTTCAGTTCAACATAAAGTGGATTTGAATGCGGAAATCAAGCGGGCAATAGTGAGTTTATGGTGCACTGTATGTTATATTTTATAATGCATTATCCGATGATGCTAAATGATACCACATATTGAGGGCACTGTAGATGTTAGCCTCATGCCTTCCTATTGTACAGATTCATGCTCTGACTATGTTCTGCTTGTATGCATCTATTTTTCAACATCAAAATAGTCAATTTAAGGATGTTTATACCTATTTTTAGTCAGTGAAAAGATTTTTACGCATATGTGTTTGTTGTGTGCGTGTGTGTGTGTGTGTGTGTGTGTGTGTATGATGTCTGTAGGCTTGTCGACACGGACATGTTCAACACCTGGAGCATCTGTTGTTTTATGGAGCGGACATGAGCGCTCAGAACGCCTCAGGAAACACAGCTCTACACATCTGTGCTCTCTACAACCAGGTGAGTGGGAGCAGCGCATGGGACTGACTGGCACCCGGCTGGCTTGTGGATGGGGAGAGATGGAATGGAGGGATGGAGTGAAAAAGAGAGAGAGAGAGAGAGAGAGAGAGAGAGAGTGTGTGTGTTTAGGTGTGTACAGATGTGTGTGGGTGTGTATGTGCCCACCCATGTGTATTGTGTTTTGGAACTGGACTCTACTTGAAATGGCTCAATAGCCACGTTTACATGGACACTTCTATTCCAGAATTTTAATCGGAATGAAAGACGTGGTGTAGCCTAGTCCACTCCTATTCTGAATGAACAACCATGTATATTGTAATTCGGATTGCCTGCTGTGTCATCTCTTGATTGTCTTCTCAAGGAAAAGTAGGCAACAACGGCTTTTCCAATCAAAGATTGTAAAGCGCTTGAGAGCACCTGATCGGAATAGAACGTACCTCATGTAAACAGACGGCACACATTTTTCAATCGGAATAGTTTAGTCGGAATGACTGTTCATGTAAACGTGGCTAATGCTAAAATACAGGAACAGGGAACTGAGCTGCCGGTTTGGTCATTCCTAGAGGTTTCCTTATGACTTTGCTCCTTGTTAAAGGAAAATTCCGGTTTTTAGCACTTTAAGGCCCTTTTTCTGGTTTGTTTTGGATGAACTAGAATGGTGGACACCGAAATTTTGACGATTGGTCCTGTCTCGACTTTTCTGACTCGTTTTGAATCGCCTTTGACTGCTCAGGGTGGCTGCCAACAGGCATACTGCAGTAGGCTACTCAAACATGTCCTAAAACAACCCTTAACGTTCGTTTTCAAAACTGTGCAACTCACCGAGTGGTTAGTGGTGTAGCTTAGCGAAATACAGTTTCTGTCGTGTTTTATTTGGCATTTTGTAAAATCCCATTGATTTCTGTTGGAAGACTCATTGCACGTTGATATTACTGCGCCACTGTCTATGCTTCAGGTTCAAATATTGAGCGGAAGTTTATACACGGTTGTGAGGTGTCTGAATAAATAGTTCCACAATAGGCCTAGCAAATAAGACGGCTGGAAATCATACATTGCGCCGATATATTTGCTTTTAGTAGTCAACGAACTCCACTAACCACTCGGTGAGTTGCACAGTTTTGAAAACGAACGTTAAGGGTTGTTTTAGGACATGTTTGAGTAGCCTACTACAGTATGCCTGTTGGCAGCCACCCTGAGCAGTCAAAGGCGATTAAAAACGAGTCAGAAAAGTCGAGACAGGACCAATCGTCAAAATTTCGGTATCCACTCTAGTTCATCCAAAACAAACCAGAAAAGGGCCTTAAAGTTTCCTGACGAGTTAGACCCACATTAAAATGTAGGGTCTGGGCACTCGCAGTGCTCAGTCCGAGGGGCGGGATAATCGGTTGTCTTTCAAATTTCCTCTGCACGCAATAGGACAGCGCTATGAGTCCCATGGTTTCCCACCAGCGGAGCTAGTTGGCTAGTTCAAACTTTTGCCAACTTACTGTAATAAAAGCTTAACTCGTGTCACACTGTTCGCCAACAGCAACATTATCTTATTTGTTTTCAAGTAGCAGGGATTTCAAGCCAAACCGTTGCAACTCTGCCATCAATCATTATGTTAAGCCTGCCTAACAACTCTATACACGATTTGATTGGCCTGATAGAAGTTTAATTTTTCGAGCTCACAAGCCAACGGAGAGTTGCTAGACTAGCCCTGGCAGCAAATGTAATTTGCTGCCGCTAGGGTGCGTCTAGATTTCTAGGCTAGCCTTAAAGTGCTAAAAACCGGAATTTTCCTTTAAGGTTGCACAGACTGAAATGGCAAAAGCCCCCACAGCTGTTTTATGTATGTTATGTTAGATTAGCTCACACTTCTCTCTATCTATCTATCTATCTCTATTTCTATAGCACCCTCTGTTTGTCATATGTGTGCATTTCCCATTGCAGTTGTCAGATATCTGGATGTGTGTGATGTTAAAATAGGTCTTTTTGATTGTCTATGTGTTTGCACACGGTGCAGTCTATGTGGGTGTGTTGTCAGTGGGTGGCAGTGTTTTAATGAGCTTGTGTCAGATTAACTTTGCTCCTGTGGCTCTCATCCTACCCTCATTCCTGGCACTCTAGTCTCCCTGATGTTTGTGTGTGTGTGTGTGTGTGTGTGCGTGTGTCTTTAGTTGTTTGGGTTGCACAGACCTATTTAATCTTTTAAAGAGATAGCTCTGTTAGAAAAGTGTCACCCACAGCAAGAGAGACGCAGCCTGAGCAGCCCAACGCTGTCTCTGTCCTGACACATAGATTTACTTTTTGGCTCCGCCTGTCTGAGTCTTGGAGAGCTGTGGACACAGACCTGTCGAGACGGAGGCGGTCCACTGCCATCAGCTGTGCGGTGCATGTAGTGGCCACTGTAGCATGGCGCTGTGTGTGTCCAGCTGATTAAGCCCCATCTGCCAGCGCTAGCTCCCCACCAGCCGGGCAGGCGCAGTAGCCACAGCAGCACCGCACACAGGTAACAGTGTCATGGCAATAGTGCAGGCCTGATGGGCCCCACACACAGGCTCTTTGGAGGGTCCACACGCTGAAGGTCATTTAGATTCAGTTAGAGGCTCCCTGGAATGGGCTAATGCTGCTGCTGTTGTGCTGCCAGTGGCAGCGGCCGTAGGAGGGTGTTAATAACCTCTCCATTATCCATTCCGGCGAAGCAGTGCCGCACTCTAACCTCCATCTGGAAACAATTATCATGGAATGGGAAGTCCTCTCAGCTGGTATTGATGGAGTTAAATTGGTTGTCCAGTGCTTGTCCAGCGTGTCCCCATAGACAGCACACACACAGCGCCTGCCCCCTGCGGCTCCCAGCCCTGGCCTCTCTCTGGCTACACCGCTCTGTTATGGGATTTCTCTGCACACGTGGGTCTTCAGAAGTAAAAGCCATCTAATAGCCGTGGTTTCAAATGAGTCTCTGGTTGCTTTACCAAGAACGGCTTTGTTTGTCACCGTGTATTGATGTAATAGTCTGGAGCAGATGGTTCCAATTCATGCGCACTACACCACTACTCCAGACTGTTCTATGAAAGCCAGCAAGTGCTCATTCTGAATATGTGCACTAAAGTCTACTTGCTCTACATTCCATGCCATTGGCATCATGTGGGTTTGGTTTTGTGCCCAAAGTAATCAACTCATGGGTCACACAGCACCTCAGTTGTTCTTGTTAACGTTCTTGTTTGTTTTCTGCTGGATAATACAAATGAACAGCACACTTGTTCTTATTCTCATCTCAATTAGCAGTGCTTTTGGCATGGGTTTGACGAGGATGGAAAATATTGCGTTTGCCAGTGGTGTGTGCTGCAGTGTGTGCTGAGACATGAGTGGGATGGCAGGTCTATTCCTTCTCCACTCCGACTCTTTCTCAGCGTCTCACACTCTCACCTTTCTCTGGAGTTAAGCAGCTCTCTTCCTTCCTCATTTGCATAATGGCTCTCAGAAAGGAAGTGCACATCCACCGTGAGATGTATGCAGTGTTCGAATTATACCGTGAGCTTCGGGGGGGTACGGCTATTTCGACTGGTGACGTCACTCACCATTTTATATAGGCTTACACATGATTTTACACTTGTGGTTCACAGTCAATTTTCCTTCGAAATATAGGTCATATGACCGTGGCTGGCTGGTCGACAAGTTAAAAGAAACTACTGTAATCATACTAGCAAGCACACCTTGCACGTTATGGGAAGGGTTGAATTTGGGTAAACACTGTTTCAAGGTGTGCCCCGTGCGTAAAATTGCGCACCACAGTCAAAAAATATTTTTTGGTATAGCAGAGCAATGCAAACATGGACATGCATAGACCAATAGCACGGACATGGCAAACATACTACTTACAGTTTTTCTCGATCGTTTTGATACCTGTGTCAACTCTGAAATCACGCTCTCAAAACAGTTAACACCCGTGTCTGAACAAAAGCACTCTGGACAAAATTACACATTTTGCTTGCAAAAGGCTGTTACTCTCTCAAAACACTTAAAACATGCAGCAAAAGCAAATCTTCCCTTCAAACACTACAACTTGTTGCCAATTAAAAAACACTCTTTAATCAATCATTACACACTGGACAACAAAATGCAAAATCTAGTTCTCAAAATGAGCATTTTTGCTATGTCTGTTCCATTGCTTTCTCATTTTTCTGGTATCAGAAAAAAACTGTGAAAAGACAAAATGCACTGAATAAAAAAATAATTTATTAATTCCTCCCAAGATGTAACTGCCATTGACATGTAAGACATACAGTAAATACCTAGCAAGATACAGTAAATTTCATTGAACTACAACTTGGTCATTTTTCATCGAAATAGACCTACAGTAAACACCTTTTATACTGTTTTCTCCACCAAATAGGCAATACAGTACTTTGTCTAAATGTGCATTAGATGATACTTGCCTAAATATAGCAACACAGAACAGACATCTCTTATGTATAATGAATGATTGCTGATTGAAGAATTGTGCAAAGGAGTTTCACACAGGTGTATCAGAGATTCAGACATATGCAAGGAATATATACCACCTGTGAAAAGATGTTTTCCTTTTGTTTAGCATGGGAAAACCAATAGAGTTTGGGGCTTTTGAATGACACCTGTGTTAACTGTTTTGCAAAAGGGTGTGAGAAATGTGTGAACCCAATGAAAATGTGTGAACACATTCGCAAGAGATGACTTCTGCTGTGCAAAGAAAGTAGTCATGAAGACCAATTGGGTTCTAGTTTTCTTAAGCAGGTAAAAGCAATTGAGAAAAACTGTAAATAATTTAAGACCCAGAATTGTTTACAGATGGGCCACAGAAAGTCTCCCGTTTAATAGCCAAGTTCACCTAGCCTAATACAATGGGTTCATTTGATTAGTTTTTCTTGGATAGCCAAGCCTACCAAACATCAAGCAAATAAAAAAATGACTTGTTCACGGTTGGAAAACAAATATTATCACGTTGTTTAGCCTAGGCATTTCATATAATGTAGCCTAGTGGATTGTGCGCCTGGTGTTCTATCACAAAACGCTTGTGCAGCAATACGCTTTTAAGAAAGGCTGATCTCTAATAATGACAACGAGGAAAGACATTTCAGGTCCAATTGATTATTATATGTTCACGTAGCGTTTCAAACAAACTGCAGGTAACGTTGCAATTATGGGTGTATGGGCATTTGCTTAAAAAAAGTTGAGAACCATCTACATGCGAAATTCCCTGAATATTAGTGCAGATTCCCTCTTGTTAAGACATTAAGAATGAAATTGCACAAAATTATAAATCGCCTCATTAAACCTCTCCCCGTGTCAGTATATCTACAGTATGGAACTCCTTATATGGCGTGTGATTGTAGCTAAGCAGCAGCGATGTAGTCCATGGGCCAGATGAGATGTCGGTACCACTCAAGGTGGCAAAGGTTGCTTATACTTTTTGAAAAGATACATGTCTGTAGTTTGCATTTTTGTATGATAACCCTTCTGGAGTCACAGCTAAATTAGTGTGATCAGCTGTTAAAGTTACCCTCCCCCATTGAAAAAACACATTTTTGACGCAGGTGCCTATCTTGCTATTGGCCTTTGTTAAAGACATATTTGTATATTTGATTTTATTATGTTTGGTATCATTTTAAAGAGGACAACCAGGGCTTTTATTCAAGTCCTTTTGTGAACACTTTGGACAAATACAGCCGACCCTGGAGCTCTTCAAACTCTTAATCACACAAATTTTCCTGCCATTTCCGCCTAAATCATCTTTTTTCTTTTAATCCTGTGGCATCGGGGAGCATCAGAGATACAAAATACAAACACTGCAATACTGGCATGACTCTAAGCATTCAGAACATGTATGATTTACCCATATTATCTCATTCTGAGGTGGTGATTTTCAGCTTTATATCAGGCATGGCGTTTTTTCGAAGAAAGATAGTTTTGCCAACCTCTGAGGTTTCCTTTGCTATTGGACTCTGACTTTAATTTATACTCAACCATTTTCTGGGCTTTGTGATTTTGTAGTTAATTTCGCTATTGCTGGTCCTGTCAGTACTGTCTGACCACTTCTATTTGATCTGAGCTTCAGACAGTGACAAATGTATGCTTGTTTGTGTGAGGCCAAAACAAGTGCTTGAACATAATTTCTTGTCCATGAAGGAGTTGAGACCAGACCAGGGTCAAACCGGAAACCAAATCTGATCGGGCCAATGGGGGGCTATCAGAATCACTTCGTGCCTGCCTCTCCTCACTCTCTTCAACATCGCTGGGATCAATGTCTTCGGGGGGAAAGCATACAGCAAGGCCTTCGGCCATTCGTGTGCCAGAGCATCCACTCCCAGCAGAGCATCGCTCTCGTTCAGGGAAAACCCCTTCACACAGTGTATCGTGTCGCGCGAGGCAAAGAGATCGACACGAGCTTTCCCAAAGCGCTGCCACACCCCCTCCACCACCTGTGGGTGAAGACGCCACTCCCAATGTGATAGGGTAGCCTGGTCCTACCATACTCTTGTACATATTTCATAATGTACAGAGAGTCTGGCCACTTCCCATTGCTAAGCATTAACTTCCTTGAATGCGGGTATTCTGTTGAAGTTCAAAACTATTGGATCTGCCCAGAGCCACTCTGGATCTGCCATAACCAATCGCTAACATTTGGTCGTAACGTATGTCATGCTCAAACTAGCCCACAACCTCAACATCATCGTTCTCAGCTACTCCCTCTGTTTGCTGATTGGACCTGCAAAATTTTGGCCGGAGAAAACCTGTGAATATACCGCAGACCCAGACGTCTTACTGAATGGAAATGAAAATTGAGCGGAAGTATGTAGGAGGGCGGAGCCAGGCTAGTGATTGGGGGCCCCTCGTGAGCATATCTGCCGCCCTGTTCTGTTCCCCCGGAACATGAACTGCGCGGACTGAGAGGTGACACCTCGCCCATAACAGCAACCTTTTTGCCAGACCGCATAGCTGAGGGGAGCGAATGCCGCCTTGGCGATTGATATAGGCTACTGTCGCTGTATTGTCTGACCTCATCAATACATCACGCCCTGCGATAAGCCGGCGAAAATGCTTGAGTGCTAGATGCACCGTTAAAAGTTCCAGCGCATTAATGTGAGGCCGCTGCAGCTGCTCTCTCCATGTCCCTCGGACCGCTCGCCCCTTGCACACCGCTCCCCAACCTAGGAGGGAGGCATCCGCCCTGCTGCGGGAAACTATTCCTCTGATCTTGGCTGCTGCTGCTGCGGGTGCTGCCTGCGCCTCTCTGTCTCTGCCGATGTACCGCCATCGGAGCTAGTGGGGAGGCGGGATGGGTGATCGCCTCCCGCCAGGGCAGGAATGTCTTGTCTATTCTGCGGTATCTCAAAATGCTCCGGAGGCGGACTGGGAGGGGGGCCTTTGGCTTCCATCTCCTCAAGCAAGCGAGCCCGGAAGAAGACAGTCTTCGGCACCAGCCTCTCGCAGTGCGAGCAGAATTGTGGGACCGCCAACTCTGTCCGGGCATTAATTATACCCAGACAGTTTATGCAAATGCAATGTGGGTCCAGGGCGGGGATGAACTGCCCACACCCCTGGACACACCACTTCATTTGGGCGGCCTCGGACATACTTGCTTTTTTATTTTATTATTATTATTTTTACTTTTTATTTTTGATTTATTATTTTCAGAGAAAATGTTTATTCTGTTTTCCATTAGTTGTTTCAGATCTTATTCTTCCGTTCTCAGACCAGTGGCAATAGACTTCCCTGAAGAATGAAAAAGGACTTTCAGACATAACCACCTAACAGATATGATGCTAACCTGCGGACCTTATACTGACCTATGTGTGAACGACATACACGCACATTACAGAATCTCTGTGTGGTTGTCGAGTGAGGACTGGGGGCTTGCAGAGTTCGCAAGAGGCGTTTTATGACGCAGAATATATGCGGCCGCTGTCACAGCTGTTGTTTTTGTTTACAAAATCTATGCATTATGTAGGCTAAAGAAGAAAAATCTATTGTGCGTAGGCTAATACTTGAAGTAGTCACGTAAGTGCGCATAGGCCTACTTGAAGCTGACCTACAGTATTTGTTTGTGTGCTTCAAATAAACACATTTATCTGTTTTCAACGTTATGTAGCAGAATTACTTGGCTATGGAACCCAAATCTGGTTTGCGCTGGAGAGAGCATGCATGAACTTGTAGGCTTTATGGTACCAGCCAATTCAGTAACTCAAGACTTCAAGGCCAACGTTTTTAAACAACAAACAAAATACTAACATAATGGTGAAGTGTTTTTTTCCTGGTTTATTTTTCCAAAATAATCTCCCCTGTCCCAATGGCAGGTGCACCTGCTAACAACAGTCCATCAAACGTGTGCCTGCATTTCGTTGAGTGGCAGCCTAAATGATAATCTGACATTCACATGCCTTTTGTGTGCTCCTGCAAACTAGTCAAATACTGTATGTGTCTATTGCATTTACGTAAGGTGCTTAGAATAAAGTTGGGTTTTCTTCTTTTCATTTTCTCTAGATAGGCATTATTCATTCTCAACAAATATCGGGCTCAGCAGTGAGGTCATGAGAAGGCTATCAATTAACAGAAAACCGACTGTGTTGGCTAACAATTTATTAAACTCTTATATTATACTGTAATACTGTTATTGTCATCAATGACGTTGTTGTACTACCTTTTCAGCGCCTTCTGCTTATGATGATTTGGTCTTTTGAATTCCTTTGGCCTTGCGATGCGGTTGTAGGCCTACATCAATGTGTCTCTTGCCGTTCCCTTCATGTATTCCATCACAACGCTGTCTGCCCTCATGTAGCTCCGTGATGTCTTCGTCTTTCCAGGTCGGAGATTTTCTGGACAGCATTATGCCACTCCATCATGGTCATGACCCTGGCATTTAAGTGCTCCCGCCACATGTACGCACGAAAGAAACGTCATTGACAGTGACAGGTCATCACGTGGTGTGAATCTTAACCGCATGTTCTCCGCTTCATTCAGACATAGCTCATTTACATAATGTGCGGAGGAAATACTAGGAGAGGAGCAGTAGAACAGTCGGCTAAGTTCGGACTTCCATATGACCGTTTATGTTCTTCAGATATACCGTTTAACAGCCGCAGAACCTCCGGTCTTACATGTATGTCTGAAAGCCCTTAAAGATTGTTTGCCATTGGCCTAATATATAGCCAAGCCGTTTCGCGCCAATAGAACCTATTAGAGGACTTCAGTGGTGATCATGTGATCGAGGAGTGTATTCCCATTGATTAATGCTGAGTTCACTAGTTCACAATGCTGAATTTGCATAAAGACATAAAAGCATAATACATAAAAGCATAATAGAAAAGCATGTTTGGCGAGGTCTCTGGCCATGGTCCTGAAGGGCTTCGCGGAATCGTGCCGGAGTCGACTGCGCAGGCAGGAGTCGGGCAGGATTCCGCCATACACCCCCTTATTCTTTAACTATGGAATACGGGAGGCGTAAGGGGAGGTGGTGGGTTGCGAGCGGAGTAACACCGATGCTGCAACTTCGGCAGGTAGACTGCGAATAAATAACCTGACTGATTGAAGAAGGAGGCGTGGCAAATTCCGTCACGCTCCTCCCGAACTTCCGTTTGTAAAACGCCATTTCACTAGTTCACATTCCTGAATTTGCATAAAGACATAAAAGCATAATACATAAAAGCATAATAGAAAAGCATGTTTGGCGAGGTCTCTGGCCATGGTCCTGAAGGGCTTCGCGGAATCGTGCCGGAGTCGACTGCGCAGGCAGGAGTCGGGCAGGATTCCGCCATACACCCCAAAAATTGCATTTGAAGATGAAGGACCCTATGGCAAGAACCACGCTGAGCAAATTCAATGGGAGTGCACGAGGTGCGCTTCCTCAGATCAGAGATTTGATCTGATATATGAGTGATAGGCGTCGGAGGACCACCGGCCGAGAGTTTTGAGGGCTTGATCGGACAGACCGTTATTTGCCGCAGTGGTGTCTGCACCAATCCTAAAGAATAAGTTGAGTAACGGTCTGCTGGGATTCCGACTTGCGTTAGAACAGCTTTGAGCTGCATTTGAAAACAGTAGCAAGTGACGGAGCGTCCGTCATCTGTATCAAATGGGGGATCTAATGGGGATGCGATAGAGGAACGACTTGAATTAAGACAGCCAGGGGCGCCTGTCGTCTATGGCAGATGGAGGTCTAAGATGATGCAAATGCCAATCTATGAGTTGACATGCAAAACAGCAAACTTGTTTGGCAAGATCCCTAACCAGGGTGAAGGAGTGCTTAGCGGATTGGTCAGACCACCAACCGCGGTGGTGGCTGTACCAATCCTGAAGTAATGGGAAGCTTGAGAGCTAACTTAACAGGCATGCACTTGCACACATACTGTAACATGCACTTAACATGACATGCAGGGCAATGAGCTAGCAGTTGCAGAGCTCGGGGTCAGTGCAGGGGAGTACAGCTTGCAGTTGCAGAGCTCGGGGTCAGTGCAGGGGAGTACAGCTTGCAGTTGCAGAGCTCGGGGTCAGTGCAGGGGAGTACAGCTTGCAGTAGCAGAGCTCGGGACCAGTGCAGTGGGAATAGAGGACTGATGTAGTTGCTGATGCTCATGGCATGTGATTCGAAGATTTGTGAGTGATTCATAAAGTTAACATTCCAAATTACGATCTACAATTCTGCTGTTTGGCAAGATCCCTAGCCAGGGTCATGGAGTGCTTTGCAGGGATCTTGCAGGAGTGTACTGCGCTGGCAGGAATCAAGCAGGATCCATGTCATGTTATCACCCCAAGATATGCAACCCAATTGAAAAGACCCTGGCTAGGACCGTGTAGGCTATAGATAAGGTGATATGAAAGGTATCTAAGGCGCCTAGAGTATTCTACTACTCGGGTAGACCGTTATTTGCCTGAATGAAACCTAAACGGTCTGTGCCAATACCAATATGCGTTGGTAGATATCCGAGTTGCCCTTAAAACCAATGAGGGTTACATGTGCAAAAAATTTCAAATATATGCTATAAGGGGATCTTAGACATTACATAGCATACACATGGTCTGAATATAAGGATAGTTACTGAAAGGTGATAAATGGGTGTTACAGGTTTCTACTTTGCTGTATTAAGTTTGTAGAGAACACTGAGCTACCTAGCAATATGGTAGCCAATCTAGAGAGTAAATATGAACCTGTAGCAAACACTTAATAGAGGCAGTTTGCATTCAAGAGCATGAGAAGAAATTTAGAGAATGAGAGCAAGCGGCAAGGCTGGAGTAGGTTAGGCATTGACACATAGATTAGTACTAGTGAAGAGCCTGAAGAGCCATCTTGAAGCGAAAACTGATTAATGGATGTTAAGAAACCCATGCTTGGCAGAGTCTATGGCTCAGCCAAATTGCTCTGGGGGGATCGTGCAGGAGTCACTGTGCAGGCAGGAGTCAGCAGGATCCATGTATACAGCCCAAAGATGAGGGCAACTAAGGCACCTTAAAAAATGAAGCAAAAGGGTTTGTAAAGAGCAAACATGAAGAGCGGAAAGAGAAGATTGACCTGGGTGTGATCTGGAAAACATTGTTAGAAGGATGCGGTGACCAGTGTTTCCCACAGAATTGAATTCCAATTGTGGTGGTTGGTTTGCAGAATTAACTTGAATGGAACAGTTTATCAAATTAGCACAGTGTGGTTATGATGCTAACCAGATTTAAGCACAATTTAATACAACCTGGAAAATCATTGTTTGGTGGTCAATGTTGATATTGTGGTAGGCCGCTACAAATAAGTCAATGTATGGGAAACACTGGGTGACCCCATGGGTGGTGGCACCAATCCAGGGAAAGAGGGGTGAGGGAGAACCAGGGACGCAGGTCGCGGTCGCTACAGGGGAGGGGGAGGAGGTTGCACAGCACCCTGGGTCTGCAAAGAGAAGAGGCTTGATTAGCTGGAATAGAGAAAAGAGAACGCAGTAGTGGAAGGCAAGGTAGAGGGCTGCACGCGGGCACCCATAACTTGCTGGGTTGACAAAGCATGTTGCATGGACAAAGGGAGAGATGCCGGAGGAACGGAGCTCCACACTACGGCGCAGGTGCTTGGCTGATTGGCTAGCAGGAGGGAAAGAAAAAAGGATTGAGCTCAACACTCTGACTGAGGACAAGTTTCAGGAGAAAATCAGGAAAGTGTTGGCCTTGATTTGAAATTGTTTAAGAATGTATGTTTCATTTTAGCCAACACCTATCAAGCAATTCAAAATGAGCAAATTACATTTAGCCACAAAGTACAATGGAGGCGATAGTAGTCTAGTAGTTGTAGGCTGTTGCTTACAACATGCTTTGATGATACAGGCCTAACACCCCAGGATAGTGCATATAATTACATAGAGTTGTGATAATTGAGTTTAAGTAATCCAGGGATATCAATAGCGCCAATTTAGCAATATGAGGTGCTATGGAAACCAGGATGTAATTAAAATACTGTAGCTAACAGCAAGAAAACTGGTGAGCAGCACATTATCAGAGAGGATTCCAAGGAACAGCAGAGCTACACGCTGGTGTAGGTGCTTCCATGGTCAGCTAGGAGTGTAACAGAGCAAAGCTACACGCTGGTGTACCTGTGCTCCCATGGTAAGCTAGGGAAGGCTTTAATATGCTGGCACTCAACACAGAGGAAGGCGAAAAACTCCCAAACACTTTAAAGGAGAAAAAATTCCTTCCTTGCCCTCTTAGCAATGAGCGACAGAGCAACAGCTCCTCTGTATCAGCTGCCTTACGGCCAAAGCCGGCATTGAGGTGGGGGTAAAAGCGGCAAAACTGACCTCAACTCCGCATCTCACACACACTGGGACTCCATATTTGTGCATGTCTGGATCAGAATGATACCAGATTGTTGCGGCACAGAATCTGGCCGAATGACAGTTCAGCTTGGTGTTCATTAAAGGTTAGCATCATGAACACCGCAGCGCAATGCGTTCAATACTAATGCATATTAAACTGTTCTTATCACAAATCAAATGCCGAGATAAGACTCTTTAAACAGGCAAAGTGGTAGCCGTCAGCAACATGTAGATGTATTAGCTGTAGAACGCAGCGGAGTTTGTTAGCTGTTCGTTATGTAGGTCTACTACTGATCTTTAATGAGATAGAAACTAGTCACAGCAAGTGAGACTTTAAAGTTATTATTGAAATAATGTAGCAAGAATTAGCCTACAAACTAAGCTAGAACCCACTGCATAGCCCACGGTGACACACACTGACTAGCAGGGGTAGGCTAGTCAGTAGC
>NW_027468630.1:36452702-36520202 GCF_046254945.1 Alosa pseudoharengus | reverse complement strand
ACAGAAAAGTACACACAGGCACACACATGTGCATGCACGCACGCACACACACACACACACACACACATACACAGACACACACACAGGCATACAGGAGCGCACACACACACACTCATCCCTGTGACATGTGCCTCCAGTACTTTAGCGCCCTCTGAGCACACTCTCTGTCTCTCTTCAGAGCTCCTCCATGTGAATCGGTGTGAATTATATATCAGATCTACACGTTAGGGACTGAATGGAACATGGAGCATATGTGATGAA
Organism: Alosa pseudoharengus; assembly: GCF_046254945.1. Taxonomy (NCBI): domain Eukaryota; kingdom Metazoa; phylum Chordata; class Actinopteri; order Clupeiformes; family Clupeidae; genus Alosa; species Alosa pseudoharengus. Next base: position 36,519,941 of record NW_027468630.1, on the reverse strand, counting down.
TCATGGAGCAATCACTGACGATACGATCAGAGACTCCAGTGATGCATAGGGGTTTCAGTTGCACTTAGATTAACATTGCTTCCCTCTAAGTCATTACCTGGCCCTAAATATTTTTATAAACTTTATATGATACTTTGCTGGAGATTTACATTTGAATACAATTCTGTGGTTTGGGGATTTGCCCTACAGTCGACATTGTGCAAACAAAGTATGCAGTCATTTTAGAGTAGCTATAGCTGGTGCACTGATAAACACACATGGAGAAAGGGGATTAGCCTCTCGCAGTTTTATTATTTCAATTGTGCATACTGTAGTTATGAGTTAATTACCTTACACCATGATTTCTTGTAATTGAAGTTCAGTGATTTGAACACTCTATTGTATGTACCAGTATGTGTTTCTCCAAGTAGCTAACAGGCTCGACACATCTTGATTTTCCATGTGAACTCTGGAACTCAGTTATTACTTTGATATTATGGTTTTATACAAATGGAATATGAATGCCTTAGGCACTGAAGGTGGGAACGTTTACTTTCAGACCTTGCTGTGAAATTCTATTAAAGATACCATATGCTTTTTTAAGGGGGAGGGGCTGTTGTTCAGACAGAGACTATAAGAATGAGTGGGAGGAAGTCAAGGAGCAAATCATGCCAATTGTAGCTTTATTAAAAGCTACAGTATATCATCATTTGAGATGCATAGATCTTGTCCCACTTTTGCTTCCTTTTTTATTAGCCTGCAGCTACAAACACACATACTTTAATCAATAATGTGATGTCTGTGAATGTGGATTCTCTTATTTCTCTTATTGCTAAACTCGTGTCTAGGAACAGTGGTGGATGAGCTCTCTCCTGCATCCCACAGACTCATGGAGTAGTAGCCTACTCACAGCCCTGCATCTGTAATTAGATCAGTCACACAGCACTCCAATGGGCCTGTTTGTCTCCTGATATACTGTAGGAGTTATTATGTCATTGGCGCACGTTTGGGACACAGTGATGTTGATGTGCTGATGCATTTCCACATCATCTCCCTATCGCTTCGCCCCGGAGGCTAAATATAGGCTCCCTGCCCGCCCCGACCCACTCATCAGTTAGAGCTGAGTAACCCCAGTGGTCCCATCCATAATCTACTTTATACTTATAGAGCACGTGGCACGTGCTGGGAGGCCGAAGATGATCTGTAGATATTGCCATTGGTCATAATTCAGAGCCCAAACCTCTATCTTAGTCAACGTATGTTTTCTCTCTCTCTGCCCTCACAGTTCATATTTGTTCTTTTCCACACTCCTTTACTGGTTTCTCTCACCACTGCTCTCTTCTGTTTTATTCACACCCCAGAAATGACTCAAATTCTCTCACTTCTTGCTGCTTAAAAGAGTCATTTGGAGCGAGTGTGGAGTGAGAAACATGCGCTCAAGCTCCCTAAATAGCCACGTCTGTTTGTTCAACTTAACCCTTCAGTTCACTACCTTAAAGATGCCAAAATAACTCTGATTTGCCATCAGTGCACAGGAATCCCCATTTGCCTTTGAGAACATTTTGTGAGCGGCAAGTGACTTTTGAAGGAATCCCCTCGCCGTAGTCCTCATCACAAATCTTTACTGTTCCTTTAAGATTTCTCCTTGCAGTCTTAATTAAGAATCTATATCTTCTCCAAGATGAGTGTAGCTGCAGGCTTAGCCCACCCTTCCTCCCACCATTATCCCAACTGGATCTCCATGACAACCCCAGCTCAGCCCAGCAGCTGTGCTGGCTGCAGTAGTACAGACAGCCAGGCAGCGAGGGGTTAAGTTGTCATCTCTCAGCTCTGCACTTCAGAGATAGGCAGTTTAAACTTCATTCTCCTTTATTTGGTATGCCTCTCCTATAGTGGAGCCAGCACACACACACACACACACACACACACACACACACACAAATGCAGTGCCTTGCGCTCAGTGTGCTGCTGCAGAATACTCCTGTATGAGGGGAAATGTAGCATTTTGATTTTGGTAGACAAATAGCTGTTGTGAGGGCAAAGTGCTGATGAAACATTGCTAACGTCTCAATTGACTTCAATATTGACAGCAGGAGAGGGCCTAATGTTACTTTTTTATTTTGTAGAGAGCAATATATGCATGTATATTCCAAAGATATTATCTGCTCTCTCTCTGTGTGGTGTTGGTTGGTTTTGTTTGTTCACTTGATACTCATGCACAACTGTCTGTGACTAGGCCACCACCATATGTTATTTATAAAGGCTTAAGGCTTATATTACTTTTGGGCTGAGGCACGTGTGTGCATGTGTGTAAGTGTGTGTGTGTGTTTGTCCGTGTGTGTGTGTGTGTGTGTGTGTGTGTGTGTGTGTGTGTGTGTGTGTGTGTGTGTGTGTGTGTGTGTTTGTCCGTGTGTGTGTGTAGGTGGCTGGGTGGGTATGTGTAGGTGGGTGTGAGTGTGTGCGTTCGTGCGTGCATGCATGTGTGTGTGTGTGTGTGTGTGTGTGTGTGTGTGTGTGTGTGTGTGTTTATGTGTGTGTGCATGTGAGTTCATGGGTGCTCTGCACAGTATTTCAGTACAGTTTATTTTCCAGGAGAATAAAAGGGGTTATACTTCAGAATGTAGAAGTTGTTAGAAAGAGAGAGGTAGGGAAAGCTACCTCCTGCTTATGCAAGTTCAAAGTTCAATACGCAATACCTGCACATGACCTATATCTTCAGAAGTGTGCTGAGCCTAATGCACTCATGACTGCCATCATGCTTCCAATTTTACAGTATGTGCACAGGAGATATGGCCTCTTTCAGACCCAGTATCCACATCTCTCTCTCTCTCTCTCTCTCTCTCTCTGTCTCTAAAAAGTTGTGTTCAGAAGTACTGCCCATTTGTGCTCTTGCAATACTACAGCTCTTTTTACCTCTCCAAACTGACCGTGTGTGCCAGTATGACTCTGTCTCCTCCCTGTGGGAAAACTGGGTGCAAGCATCATGGCTGGGGTCCTGAAACAGGATCAACAAACAGTTAGCAACAGTGTGAATTGCATTCCTTGAAACCATATTGCGTCTTCTCTTCTTTACTCTAGTGAAAAGCTAAGATGGGTACTGTTCGTCTTTAGTAAGACTTAGGCCCAGATTGAATGTAAGAAGAAATGGTTAAAGTGAGGAATGGGCTACAGAGAGAAAGAGAAGGATAGAGGGATAGAGAGTGAGAAAGAGAAGGATAGAAGGGATAGGGAAAGAGAGAGAGAGAAAGAGAAGGATAGTAGGGAGAGGGATAGAGTGAGAAAGAGAAGGATAGAAAGGAGAGGGAAAGAGAGAGAGAAAGAGAAGAATAGTAGGGAGAGGGAAAGAGAAGATAGTAGGGAGTAGGGAGAGGGATAGAGGGTGAGAAAGAGAAGGATAGTAGGGAGAGGGAAAGAGAGAGAAGGACAGAAAACAGTGAAAGAGGGAAAGACCAAAAGAGAGTATAACAGAGACAGCAAGAGGCAGTAGGGTGTGTGTGTGTGTGGGGGGGGTGGGGGGTCAAGGATCAGCTGCATAGTTCAGTAGGTCCCAGATGAGTTGTGATTATACAGTAGGCTGCAGATGGTTAAATCCAAATCCATGTACACAGTCATAGACTGATTATGAAAGACACTCACATACACTCACGTAGTCCACAGCGGCACACACCCTGCCCTGCAAACTGCAACAGAAATCTGTGTTGTTGAAGCTCTCTCTGTATTACCTCCAAGCACACTCACAGATCTTTCCCTTTTTCCTTTTCTTTTTGTCTGTACAGGTGGCCATAATTGCAGGGAACTTTGAGTTGGCTGAACTCATTAAGAACCACAAAGAGACAGATATTGGTGAGTGGCAGAATTGCACTTCCTTATCACAGGCTGTGTGTGTGTGTGTCCGTGTCCATCTATACACAGACAAAATATGAGATAGGATTGGATTTACATTTTACCTTTATCCCTCCCTCTGTCTTGCCCCTTTCCTGCAAGATTAGTGCGCTGGACTTGTTCAGTGGAAATCAGGGAAGCCTCTTATGTTCCCTGACAGCAATATGGGGGTATAGAGATAAAGGGAGGAAGGGAGGGACAAGCACAATGGAGATGATGTGCCCTCATCTCCGCCCTAAAACCATGTGCTCTCCCAACCGAGGGAAAGAAAGATGTTGCCACTTAAGGCAACGCATTTTAATTTGTGATGTCCCCAAGCAGACACTTTCTTTTCTTTTTTAATTAAACTATTTTGCGATGGAGGGAAAGGTTCAGCGGCCTGGATTAGTGGCCTACAGACAAATGAAATAAATAAATAAATAAATAAATAAATAAATAAATAAATAAACAAACAAACAGCGAGGGGCTAGTAATCCGTGATTGTTTCCCAGAGCGCCCTCGCTCCACAGCTGTCCTGTGGCTAAATGAAAACCGCGCGGGCGGATTAGCCGTCATCTGCCTCCTGACAGCCCCCGCCATGGTGCCCAGCACGGCCGGAGCGGCGCCACAGCCTTGCCCGCCGGCCGGGCCGTGAGAGCCTGCTGCCCCGCATGCCTGCTCGGGGATTACCCTGCGTTCGCGCTCACTCGCCGCACTCACTCGCCGTGCCCGCTGTGCCCGTTGCTCTCTCCGCCAAACCCCTGACCTGCGCCCAACCGCTCTGGGATGGGACTTCTGCCCCACAGGAATATCAGCCATGGGTTCCGCCTGCTGCGCAGAAAAAGGTGGGTCCTTCCCACTCTCCTTTTCTCTTGGAGCCCACCACCTCATGCACAGCCTGCCGTTCTGTCGGCTGCGAGGGTCTTTGGGTTGTGCGCGTTTGTGTGCAGTTCTGTTTGTGTTTGTGTTTGCATGTGTGTGTGTGTTTGTGTGTGTGTGTGTTTGTGTGTGTGCGTGTGTGCGTGCGTGCGTCCATGTGGTAAGGGTTAAGTCTCTGGCCAGAGCTTGCTCTGTCTGGGCTTAATTAAAATGAGTTTTAAGAGTATTAGTGTGGAGTGTGAGGTTTTGATTGAGAATCTTTGAGAATCCTTTTCTTTTTGTCAGAATGCCACATGCATTCACACACACTCTCTTCTTTACTCCATTTCCCATCATCCCATTCTCCTCGCGAATTTAGGATTTCAGATATGAATGAAAGAGCTGTACTGCCAAGATTGATTTTAGAGATTTGAATACAACTGCAGACAAACTGCCCGTGACAACTACAACAACTACAACTGCACAATGGATAGCAGGATTGGAAGGATTTACACTTGGTCATGTACAGTATCGCCAGTTGATCCTTCTTGGAAAATTCCAGTATCATCATTCCTAGTGTGGCATGCTGTCATAGCAGAAGTCTTCAAAGTCGTGTGTGATTAATCCAAATGTTGAATAAGACGTGTGAGTTAGTTTAATCTGATGTGCAGTGCAGCTCCTACGGCCCCACTGCTGCAGTACTGGGTTCAGCCCCAGCTGAGGAGTGGTGGTGTTCTAATCAGGGTCCCAGTATTCCCTCGTCCTTCTTTGCCACTCTTGGATGGAGAAAGAGAGCACACGGCGTATAAGCTGTTCCACATAAATTATAGTACAATATGAATTATAAAGGACATGCATTATTCATCTGAATGGGAAGCGTTTGGGTTTGATCTGGAGGGGAACCAACTCACACTCAGCCTATAGAGCCACTCTCCCCACATACGCTCTAAAGCAGCATCACACTCAAATGCAGGGGGTGACCTATATAGATAAGAAGTACATTGAGGAATGTATAGTATAGTGTGAATCCTGTGCTGCACAGATGCCGTAGCCCATCCCAACCCCATCCCTTGCATTGTGTCACTCTGTGACTTCCTTTGCCCACCATTTGTGAAGCATGGTCAGTGGATGTCTGAATTAGGCAGTCTGAGGGCCGGACAGTACAGTGAGTGTGATCAATGCCTGGTGCGTACACAGTGGCCACTTTGGTCACTGTGAGTCACTCCTACACCAATCAGCCAACCAGGAACTGTGCCACGATCTCTCTTGGTGCACGGGGGTTGCCATGGCATCGGCGTGTTACACTGATAGAGGGATCTGTGATGGTGGTGGGGGCGGGGGGTGTCAAATACATCCTGGGAGTAGCAGTGGCATTTGCCATTACACACATTCAGACACACAGACACACACTCCATCTCATTATACACTCACAGGAATTAAAGTCTTTGACCTTTGGGGGCAGAGAATTTCACTCTTAATCTTATTGGCTCCTTGTGTGTGGGTATATAGGAGGTTGTGTGTACTGTAACTGTGGCGTGCCCTGTAGAATTGTGTGTGTATAAATAGGCACACTGAAAAAGAGGATACAGTATAATAAAGAGACACAAGAGGATGCTGTGTGTCTTCACACATGGTTGGCATGGAATTCATTCATCCTTCGTGTGGAGCATAGCAAGAGCTTTCACAGTAGAAGTGGGAAAGTGTAACGTCTCTACACACATGCACACACACACACACACACACACACACACACACACACACACACACACACACACACACACACACACACACACACACACACACACACACACACACACACACACTCCTCTCCCTGGCTCTTTAAGCCTCTTTAAAAATTATTGGCAGCTTTGTGCATTTTGGCCTGCATTTGCCTCAAGTGTTAATCCACACCACACTCCCCCAAACCCCAAACACAGCAAAGACCCTGAACCCTAAGCACAGTATAAACCATGTGCTTAATGTGTCTCTAACCACAGTCATGGTTTTGTGACTATACTAAGAAATATGTAGCCATGTGTATATATTTTACCACAACGCATGCATAATGTGGCATTGTTTGTCATCATGGGTTCTCATTGTCATTATTTGTTTTTCATCTGATTAATGATATTGTTTCCTGTACACGATCTCTTGGTCTATATTCCCATTCTGTGAGTCGCAACAGAGGGAACAAAAGGCTGGTTAATGAGAGGTGCAGTACACAAACCCCCCAGAGTTCCTCTGGCTCTCCTCTCTCTCTCTCTACCCATTCAGCTTTTTTCTCTTTTCAAAGAACATTTGCTGCAGTAAGTGAATATGCACTGTCATTGAAAAAAATCACTGAGGCTCCTTTCTGCAATTTACTAAATGCAGTCAAGGGTTAGCTTGTCATATTGCTTGTTTTATTCCTTGTCTCTGCATTGTTTTCTGATATTTCTGTGACTGGACTAGGTTTTTGAGGATGAACACAGTGTCATCCTCTAATAGTTAAATGTGTGAGAAAGCTCCTACCCCTGGCTTCAATCCAGTAGATTAAATATACTTGATATGACACTTTCATGTTGTGTGTGTATTCACCTGGGTGACTTGTCTGCTTCCATTTAGTGACATTACCATAGCTGACAACTCACATGTAAACTATGTCCTGCTTGTAGTAACCTATATCTGCTATACAGTACATACACAAAGCCACAAAAAAGTCAATAGATTTACCTCCAAAGTATCCAGCAGAGAAATGTGTCCATGTATCAGACAGACGGCATCCACATGTCCGTGTCCTCTGAGTGCGGCTGATTGTGGAGCCTGTGGGGAGGATCAACAGAGGCAGGTCCTGAAGGAGGCAGAGCTGCAGATTCATTCACAGCCAGCACAGTGCAGTGAGTTAGGGCAGGATCAGCTGGGCTTGCACTAGACTGTGTGCTGATGCACAGCTGTCATGCTACCAATGACCATTACCATACAGAGTGTCTGTTCAGGTTAATTTTTTTTTTTTTAGGAACATGTATCATGTAACATTTATGGTCACCATACTGTGAATGAATGCATGAGCAATACACACATTGGCACAGTTTATGTATACATGCAGTACTTTAGGTATACTGACAATTTGCATATTTTATGTGTGCTTTGCTGTATGGTCATAAAGTGCCTGAGATTAAGACCACACACCCTGTGTACCACACTACTTAAAACATATTTAATCAGTTGTGAAAGTTTAAAACTATTGTTTGAGTCCTGAAATGTCTTAGAGAAATCATTGAGCGGCCCAATTGCTAATACAGTAGGTTTTGTGAAGGTCTCCTTTTGCTTTAATACAATTGCAATAGGCTACCCAATTAAGAATTTCATTAATGTCACACAGGAGATTGTCCTGCTGGGAAATACAGCCTCTCCAGAGTTGCTTAGCAACACTAAGGATTTGTTTCCATACAGCTGTTTACCTTTTTGTATTGATCAAAATGGGAGATTGTCACGTGTTTTTTACATATAGTTTAATTGAATATGCATTTCATCTAATAATGAGTTGAAAAATGTGCTCAGAAAGACCTTCCATAGGCTTCTGAGTGTGTTCATGTATACAGTGTGTGTGAGAGAGATAGAGTGAGAAAGGGAGGGAGGGCGAAAGAGAGAGAGGAGGCGAAAATCCCGTGCATGACTTTAGTGCTGAAGACGGAATCATGCTTGCGCTATCTGTCCCCACGGCGTCGGTCACCGCTCTTTCATACAGCCTGTCAAGCGTTCGCTCCACTTCGCCGTCCTGGACTGGGCATCTCTTTCGTTACCCGATGCATGGAACTGAAACTTTGGTAGCACTGCACACTAGTCTTTTATGCACCGTTTGTGTATTTTTTCCGAAACGACCCAGGAATCATGGAATTTCTTAAGATTCGGTGAAAAGGAATTTGATAACAATGAAGTCGTTTCTTAACGCCTTAAAAAAGGAAGGTAAGACAAGACGAACTCCGTGAATTGTGTTATAATTTCGGAACAGTTTGGTTAAATTTACTCTCTTATTTTTCCTAAAGTTATTTGCCGTTATAAGTGCTGCACTTTCACCCATGTCCACATCCCCATGTCACTGATTGTGAAGAGGTGATGGAGACGTCATGAATACGAAATAAAAGTGAGATAAAACAGGAGAAGGCGATATTCTAACTACTGTCTCAAGGGGAGATTTGTTGAGCTAAGATGCCTTCTGCAGTGGTATTTAGTTAGCAGTTGAGTAATAATCTCTTCTAAGCTCTCTGAGAATTTATGTTAAGAATACATCTGCATTAAGGATCATAGCCCATCAGAAAGAAAAAAAAATACGACTTGTTTTGTGTACCAAGTCAGTGCATCAGTCTTGCAGCACACACAATGGGTTCATTCTTCTTTCTTTATTCATTCATTCTTCATTCCAATCCTCATTATGATAGTTACATAGATATTGCCATCACTTTGTTCTTATCAGTGGGGCAATGTGGGTTAATTTAAAATGCATGTTGTATTGAAGACAATAAGTCTGTGTGTTTTCCCGAACAACAGAGAGATTTTACCAATTTCACCGTGTCTGATGATAAGAGGATCACCACCAACAATGGATGTCTTTGATATTCTATTAGTTATTCTTTGATGTTGGCACCTTAATAATTTCTCATTACCAGTGTTGTGTAGAGAGCAGGAGGAAGGAGGTTGATCCCTGAAGGCCACAGTCCTTTTGTGCATTGTTCAAACCAAGCAGAGCACCACATGGTTTGGCTTCATATATAGTCTTCCCTCTCAGCCCAGTATGTGAATGAAATCAGGTGTCCTTTATGGTTGGCACAAATACCTGTAGGACAAGCGTCTCCTCTAGGGATGGAGTCAAGCAGCAACAACAGTATCATCTCTCTCTCTCTCTCCATGCACGCACACACACACACACACACACACACACACACACACAGCAGCCTGGCCAAGACTGCTGGCAGCACCTTTCCCTGTCTCCTCATTAGCTATTAGCGCATCTTCTCATATCTGTCCTTGTAAGAGTTGAGAGATTAAAGAAGAGGTGAGGATTTACTCTGATATGACGGGAGGGGTGAGAATGACATGACGCTGCTGACACAGTCAGCTGTACCCTGCTCCAGCCTACATTAAGCACCTAATAGCCTACCCATTGTTTCAGAGTAATGATGCAGGGAATGATGCAGCCAGCTGGGATCCTGACTCATCACATAATCTTTGCGCATCTTTGCCCATCTTTACCCAATATCAAGACATTCGTAACAGGCTCTTGGAGTTTGGACTCAGTGTTTGGTAGTAAAGGTTATCCCTTCACAGCAAGTCCCTGTATCAGCCCTGCCCTCTGTGCGATCGCCTCTAACATGTTTCCTAAAGTGCTGTGTCACAGTCCCATCCTGCCCAAGCAACTCAGACAAAATGCTCTCATATCCAAACTTCATTCACAGGCGCTCCGCAGGGAAATAAGTGTGGAGGGCATGATTTCCTGCTCCAGTGCATAATGAACCCGGGGGTTTGGCAAGCTCCAGTGGTGTCCAATAAGGCTCAATCACACTGAGGCTGTGAACTCCACAGGCCTGGGTGTAATAATGATTGCAATCATAATAGTGATAATAACGGTAATGTCTTGAGCCTTAGAGGGTCTTACAGGAATGTCCAATCACTTGTAATGAGACAGGAACCCCCCGTGGTGTTAAACACATCTTGTTTTTTATGTGCGTCTGTCTCTGTGTGTGTTCTTGCTTGTCAGAAGGACAATGATAGACTGACTTTTTTTTCTTTTTGATGACTGGTCTTTCTAAATGACTGTGTACTGGTGTCAGAGCCCAAATTGCAACTCTCAGTTGGAGTTGGTCAGCTTGATTAGTCATCCTGTGTTATGTCTAAACAACAGAGAATCCAGGCTCTTGTCATTCATAGTTTGTCTCACATGAGGTTGGGCACGATACTCTTTGGCCTAAGAGTCACTCTCAACTTATCAACTTGTTGTACTTCACCCACTGTTTTGTCTTGACGGCCAACACTTATCTCTTTTTCCATACATTGACAAAAGCATTGTTAAAGCCATTCACAGAGCTCCATCATTATCCTGCCATTCAGTAGCACTTCCTCACTGGAACCAAATCTTTTCATTCACTCTGTCAAGCTCACCTCATCTGACGGACGGGCAGCCGTCTTTTATGTGGAGCATTCGACTGTATGTGAAGCTATTCTACTGCAGAAGAACTGTCCTGCCAAGGACAGCTCCTCTCAGCCTTCCATCCATGTCTCATAGTAGCATGTCCTTTCTTTGACTTACCAAGAAGTAAAATGCCTCATTCCTGAACAGACAGAAGCACAATGGCATGAGCTATTTATATCAGCCACCTGCTGTGCAGGACACCGGTGATGAGACGGAGGGAATTCGCAGACTGAATCAATCCCTCTTATGCCGCCGTTATTGTGTGTGAATGCCACAGTGGAAAGCGTAAGGGCAAAGGTCATCCGATCTGCCATTTGCAGCCTCGTGATTATTGTCATATCTTTTCCACCACTGCCTGCCAAATCATCAGAGGTGGAAAAACTCTGGCTTCAGAAAGTCAAAGTCCTACCATGTATTGGTCCTACCAGAGCATTTAATATAGGTGATTTCACTAATTAGCTGATCTACCTGGCTGAAGAGATATGGTCAAACTCATCTCTATCGCTTTTTTGCTCTGACCTCTCTGATCTCTCTGACCCCCCCCCCCCCGTCCTTCTCTTCCTCTCTGTCATGTTTCCCCAGTGCCTTTTCGCGAGGCGCCTGCGTACTCCAAGCGGCGGCGGGCTCCCCAGAGCTCGTTGTCGGCCCCGCGGGTGCTGCTGCGCTCCAACAGTGACAACAACCTGAACAGCAGTGGCGTGGGCGCGGGCCCGGACGCCCATCCGCAGCGCAGCCTCTCGCCACAGCTGCTCCAGCAGATGCAGAGGAACCCCAATGGCACGGTGAGGACCATGGGCCGCGGCAGCCGCGCCGCTCCCCGCAGCCGATCCCCCTCGCTCAGCCGGCTGGGAGAGGAGCAGCGCCGGCAGCAGCAGCGGTGAGACGTTCAGTGCCGCGCACACGCACCAAAACAATACACCAACACCAACACAAAACACCAACACCAAAACAAAACAAAACACCAGCACCAAAACAAAACACCAGCACCAAAACAGAACACCAGCCCCAAAACAAAACACCAGCAACACCGAAACACAAGCACCAACACCAACACCTGGATGTGGTAGTGTCACAGTGTCTCTGTCATGCCTAGTGATCACTTAGGACCAAGTTCACCAACTAGCAGACTTAAACTTTCTGAGCCTCAGTCAGAGATTAGCAGATGCATTACATAATGCGGGAATCACACTGTCTCTCACAGACTCACATACACTGACACACACACCCACCCACACACACACACACACACACACACACACACACACACACACACACACACACACACACACACACACACACACACACACACACACACACACACACACACAATGCACTTCTCCACCTGAGGATGACCAATGACAGCCTCCCATTCCCTAGAAAGCAGGATGGTATCTTGAGCTTGGCTTGTAGTTGTGTTTAGGAACCTCTACTGTAACGAGCAGGCTGTTTTAGGACTGTGAAGATATTGTGTAAAAAAGATTGTTAACAAAAAAGAAGGATGTGCCTTCCCACCTAAACACAGGTTTTTATAACAAAGCCCTGAAGCTGTGTGTGTGTGTGTGTGTGTGTGTGTGTGTGTGTGTGTGTGTGTGTGTGTGTGTGTTTGTGTGTGTGTACCAGAACACAAGTGCAGGCCCAGAAATATAGCGACTGTAATCCGGATGGCATTCATCAGAGAAAAATGAAGATGTCGCTAACCGTCCACACGTTGCTATGGCTGTGACTGTGAAGCGCATCTGTGTGTGACTCATACTGTGTGTGTGTGTGTGTGTGTGTGTGTGTGTGTGTGTGTGTGTGTGTGTGTGTGTATGTATGTGTGTTGTGCTTGCGCACTGGAGAATCTCGTCAGCTCCCTTGGGGTGTTAGGGGGGTGCAAGGAGAATAGATTCAGTAACTGGGCCATGACGAACAGAGGGAAAAATGAATGAATTGGGAAGCAAGCGAGCGGTTTTGAGCTGCATCACAGATCTCCACAAGCCAAGCCGACCCTCCCCCACCCCCTACCCTCTGGCCCTTACCCCCCTAGCCAACAACACGCCACACGCCAGCAAGGAGAACCGCACCTCACTCCCCTCCTCACCACCAGAAAACCTGTCAGATTCTCGCTTCACCCCAGCTACACACACACACACACACACACACACACACACACACACACACACACACACACACACCGTTGAGAGAGCTGAGAGCCTCAGCTGCCCCGAACCAAGCCAGCATCACTCCCAGTGTGGAGTTGGAATATATTAATGTCTCTGCCATGGGTAGCAAGGGTCGAAAGTGGGATTATCGCCCTAGTTACCAGAACAGTTGCTATGGTTGCTATTGTATTTGTGTATTCATACATGTACACTGACAATTTGAATGATTGACTGGTTATATCAGTATTATGGCTAAAATACTAGAGAGTGTGTGTGTGTGTGTGTGTGTGTGTGTGTGTGTGTGCGTGCGTGCGCTTGTCATAAAAAGGAACCCACATGAACAGATCTATCAATTTGAATTTATACACGTCCTACAGCTCACTCTAAATTAACTGTACCCTTCCTTGCTCGACAAAAACACAGCCATTTACCATGTAGCGTTGCCATTTGTAATAGACTACGTACACAAAAAGCTCTTCCTGTGCATTATATTCTACTCCTTACATCTTCACTCCGACACTGAGTATCTTGTTTGCCCAATACAGTAATAACAATTTTAACACACATAAATCCTTCTTTTTCGTAAAGTGCTGATTCCTTAGTGTACACCTAAATGGGTTCGTGTAGACACTAATTACATGAACACTAGCGGCAGGTTCAGACACACCTGGCTCCAGCAGAAACAAACGAGCGCACAGAGAGCCTTTCGTGCACGTAGCCTTTTGTTTACCAGTCAGTGCCATGCATGTAATATCCCATGCGTTACATGCATAGGTCCTGTTTTGTGTGCATGTTTTGTGTCCAGGCAGAGACAACTGTTTCTTTTTTCATCCAGTGCTTACCCTCCAAGGCTCATCTGCTATGGCACTGTGCACAGTACTCTAGGACCACACAGCTGTTTGAGTTTTTTTTTGCTGTGGTGTTCCTGTGTATTTCTCATTCTTAAGGATTAGTGTGTGTGTGTGTGTGTGTGTGTGTGTGTGTGTGTGTGTGTGTGTGTGTGTGTGTGTGTGGATTGAGCCAGCGATACTGAGGCTTTACTTACTGGTGATGTAATGCAGACTCTAAGGTGATTAAGACACATGCTCTTTCAACCTCTATACAGATTCAAATAACACATATGGTTACATTATTTACGTCGACCAGACCATCACTTATGTCCATCTGGCAACGTATGGTAGTTGTGCCAGAGAGATAAAGATGATTCACACATTCAGAGAGCTTTCCAAATACAAATAAACCAAGCTACAATATGCCGGTTCATTTTAGTCAAGCACATGTGAGAGGTCTCCCATTTTGAATCCCAGGGGCTGATAAAGGATGCGTGGGCTGTGCCATCTTCTGCCAGCCTTTGCCTCTCGTAGTGGAACTTGTCACTTGTTGTTAGATGTGGTTGGAGCTGAGTCCTCTCATGGTGTCGTCCCATTAGCAATGTGTGTACAGTGTGTGTGTGTGTGTGTGTGTGTGTGTGTGTGTGTGTGTGTGTGTGTGTGTGTGAGTGTGTGAGTGTGTGAGTGTGTGTGTGTGTGTATGTGTGTGTATGTGTGTGTGTGTGCGTGCGTGGGCATGTGTGTGTGTGTGTGTGTGTGTGTGTGTGTGTGTGTGTGTGTGTGTGTGTGTATGTGGGCATGTGTGTGTGTGTGTGTGTGTGTGTGTGTGTGTGTGTGTGTGTGTGTGTGTGTGTGTGTGTGTGAGAGAGTGTGTGTGTGTGTGTGTGCATGTGTGTGTGTGCGTGCGTGTGTGTGTCTATGTGTGTGTGTCTGTGTGTGCAGGTCTGAGTGCAGGTGTGCTCAGGTGTTGGGCCACAAGTCTGCACACACTCCCATTACACTTTTGATGAAGAGAGGTCCATCTTGTTACCCTCTGAGCTCTGTATCTCTCTCTCTCTCTGCTTATCGCTCCTCCCCTGGCTGGTTACTGCTCCTCAGATAACCTTTCACCTCCTCCTCTCAGGCTGTTTATCGCTCCTGGGCTAACCCTGCTCCTCACCTCCAGTTCTCCTTCCCGAGGTCCCCTCACTCAGCTCCCCTCCTCCCCACTGCATCTACCCCCATCCCTGCTGCAATGCTTGGAGCTTTGCCATTCGGCTGGCTGCTGAGTGACTCTCTGTGTGTGTGTGTGTGTGTGTGTGTGTGTGTGTGTGTGTGTGCGTGTGTGTGTGTGTGTGTGTGTGTGTGTGTGTGTGTGTGTGTGTGTGTGTGTGTGTGTGTGTGTGTCTAACATCAAAGGCAAAGGCCGAGGGCTAGGGACAGCTGCCCATCGTCTCCAAATGTCAACGGCAGTGATCTGGAGGATGACTCACTTATCACCAGAATCTGTGACATCATCATTCCTTGGCATGCCCTTTCCCCTCGCTGCCTCATGTATGCTGTAGCAAAGCTCTGTCTGTGTGTAGATAGAGATAGATAGATAGATAGATACTTTATTGATCCCCAAGGGGATAGTCAAGGAATGTGTAGTGTTCACTAACGGCACTGTGCATGACGTTCAGAAAGATGAAATAGGTTCACAGTAGTAGTAGCAAGGTTCTTACACTCTGCAATGAATACCTTGCACTGATTAACTGGATGCAAGTGTACTATAAAAAGACTTGCTATAAAAATATTTTGCCCCAGATCAAGGCTGTGATCAGACTTCATTTGCTGTGTGTGGAGTGTACCTTCATGCGATGTTGCATGGGGAAATGATAGTGTTATAATGCAAGTAGGGCAGTGGATGATTTGCCCAATGATTCTGAGTCACGATCTGATGTTTTCCTCACAAAGGCCAACTGTTATACATGCACATGTAAACATCCACAACAAGACACATCCCATTTCTTCTTTATGGGCTTATTGCTATGAAATCCACTGTTGCTGAAATCTCATCTCTAAATTTGAAGGTTATGGAGATCAGGTTAACTCGTTTAGAAATGCTTCAAGTTTATTTGCGTACTAAATATTTTAATAGTCACCCCACACAAATCACTCATAAATATTACACACTATTAATATTACAAGCCAGTGTGCATTCATCTGAAACATCAAGCAGAGCGCCTGCCCTGTCTAGAGACTGGACGCTACCTGCAGTTGATAATAATGAGGGGGAGGCAGTGTAATGTGGGGAGGACTCCCATCCCACCACAGCCTTATAGAGAGACGAGAGAGCAACTTCAGAGCTTTCCTTTTACAGTCGTTTCCTTGTAGAGTTTCTCAGTCATGCCAGCCATTCTATTCTGGCTGTGCTAATTGGGCGCCTGTCTGTTTGCAGTGGGATTTTCTCCGTAGACATCATTTAGTGCCGCTTATGTAACGTGAGCTTTTTGAGATGCTAATTGTCCGCTGTTCAGTTCCAGTGGTTGTCGTGCCTCCCTGGCCTTGCTGGTGAGCGCGCTTAGGGGGTCGGCCACATTTGGGAGACCTTTGCCACATTGTGAGGTGGAGCCTGACGGCTGATGTGCCGCTGTGCTGGATTGTGGCCCCTGTTTCTCCAGCAGGTGGTGCTCTCAGACAATGATTAGTGTGGCAAAGCTCCTTACAGTCTCTCCCACACAGACGCATGTGTCAGAGATCATCCCTGTTTCAGATTACAGCCACAAATGCACTGATCAAAGCTTCCTAACAGTGGATTTCAGGGCAGGTTGTTCTGTCTGTGACCCATCGTGTTATTTCCCCTCAAGTGCTACTTCAAACAAGCCTAAAGTCTTTACAGGAATCTATTATTTCTGATTTATGCACTCAGTACTGGCTTGCCTGATTAATGAATGGATTCTCTAGAATGCCCCAGCCCTACCCTCCAATGCTCTAGCATGTAAATCTAGCTTTCCTTGCTCTTCAAGAAACAGTAGTGAAGGAGCACTCGTGCCATATGTATCAGGTTTAACTGTACGCCTGTCCATCCCTGGCCTGTCCTATGGTGAGGGGAGGACCCAGTAGACTTCTGAGCCTCAGCATGTAGGCCGGTGCTCCCACCCACCGCGTCGGCCTACTTACACATCTCATAAATCAGAGCAGCTTGGAGAGGGAGGAGCACAGCCCAGCCTCAGTGAGTCCCCCCCTCACAACGCCACAGGGACACAGAGAAGGACAAGGTGCTCCAAGGACTGGGAGGCAGCACCTTACCCTAGTCCAGTTTGAAGCCGGGAGGAGCCTTGCTCTGCACTGAGCTCACTCACTCCTGCATTAGATTACATTAGAGTAGATTCAACTTCACTGTCATTGTGCAGAGTACAAGTACATAGACAACTAAATGCAGTTTGTGTCTAAACAGAAGTGCAAAAAAGCAGAAAAGTGCAATGTGATATACACAGTATAGGCAGGTGGTGCATAAACAGTATATAGATATATAGTTTAACAGTAATGTACATTAATATAATAATGAATTAATGTATTAACAGTAATATATTTAGGGTTCCTACGGGTGGAATCTGAGGAGACAGGTGGACCAGGATCTGAGGAGACAGGTGGACCTTCTTTAAAAATGATTTATGAAATAATGTGTTGAGTCGTGTTGAGATGGATCCGTTTAGACGCAAATATTCTTGATACGGTTCCAGGGAAGACGGAGGAAAAAAAGATCGGTTTGGTACATGTGGACTAGGCCTTAGTCTTAGTCAGGGAGAATGGCCATGGTTAAGGGCTGTAGCATGGCTGAGCTCCTGGTTTATGTAGAACTGTACTGTAAAAGTAGTGGAGTGGGGGATTGATCATTGCACCAGTTTTGTGTAACATTACAAAAACATGTGACATGGTCATCATCTCTTTGACTGTTCCCTTCTTGCTCCGGCACTCCCTGTTTCTTTGTGGAGTTTTTATGTGGAATGATCAGTGTTGGATCCTGACCTCCATCTTCTCCATCTGCAGTCCCAACACCAGTGTGGATGGCCCTGGCTCCCGACGGAAGCTGTACAGCGCAGTTCCGGGCCGCCATTTTGTGGTGGTGCACTCGTATCAGCCACAGGCTGAAGGCGAGATCCCTCTGTACAAGAACGACAGGGTCAAAGGTAACATATCATACACACACCACTACAGTCTTATAAGCACACTAAGAACACTAATGTTACACTGTTACAACCACACTTTGTGGATGAATTATGAATTATGAATCATTTGGGTTAATCTTACAACGACTTTGGTGTTCCACACCTGAAGTAGAGATGAAACAAACTGTTCCTGGTGTCCTTTCTCCTCCAGGATCACTCACATTATCTTTAACCCTTTGATTATTTAGAGGGATAAAACTAGATAAAGTAAGGTCAAACTAGATTTTTTAGATACCAGATTTCAGAGGGAACCCCACAGTTTTTTTCCATATTTCCTGAATTGGATAAAATATGCAGTTTAAAAATGGTTTTAGTCAAATGTAACTACTCCATTACTATTTTATATTGTTTGTCTGTCAGTTTTTTGCAAACAGCTTTCTTTCATAAGAAACTCTCAAAGCACTGCTTAAAATGTCATTTTGAAACTCTTATATTTGGAACTGCCTTTGCCACTATAGTGTGGCCTATTTCCTTTCTCCGTCCCTGACGACTCGTGTCTCTCTCTCTCTCTCTCTATCTCTCTCTCTCTCTCTCTCTCTCTCTCTCTCTCACGCGCCCCAGTTCTGAGCATAGGGGAAGGTGGGTACTGGGAAGGCAGTGCCCGGGGCCACGTGGGCTGGTTCCCTGCGGAGTGCTTGGAGGAGATCCCTGCCAAGCCCAATGAGGAGAGACCACGTAAGTGTGTGTGTGTGTGTGCGTGCATGTGTGTGTGTGTGTGTGTTTGCCTTTGCATGAGTATGTATCTGCTTGTATGTTTTTGAGTATTTGGGTGTGTGTGTGTGTATGTGTGTGTGTGTGTGTGTGTGTGTGTGTGTGTGTGTGTGTGTGTGTGTGTGTACATGCATTCTCGCTGTTTCCCCCTGGAGGCATCCCGTGGCACTGTTCATCTCCTTGGGTCTGGAGAATAAAAATGGAAATAAAGGCAGAGAGAGAGAGAGAGAGAGAGAGAGAGAGAGAGAGAGAGAGAGAGAGAGAGAGCAGGCTTTTATTCCTCTGTAACTCCCCCACCCCCCAACTGGCCAGAACCCCACCGGCCAGATCAGCAGGGGATTGTGTGGGACAGGAGGGCCCACCAAGGTAAATGTTATCAATAATATGTGCTTTAAAAATTATTTTGATTTATTGCAAAAAAAAAATCCTTCGGAATGCGATTTCATCCTTTTCCCCATATGATATGCTAATGTCCTTGTTAGGGTTAACTAGTATTAGCTATGGGAAGTGCCCTGCAGTCCATGCTGGTGTGTGTTGGTGTTGCAGTGGCTTGAGTGTGGGAGTATGAGTGGTCCCGTGATGCTGTGTTGTGTGTTGGTACAAGTGTGAGTGTGAGAGGAGCAGTCCAGTGTTGCCGTGGTGTGAGTGTGTCAGGGGCAGGTCCAGTGTTGCCGTGGTGTGAGTGTGTCAGGGGCAGGTCCAGTGTTGCCGTGGTGTGAGTGTGTCATGGGCAGGTCCAGTGTTGCCGTGGTGTGAGTGTGTCAGGGGCAGGTCCAGTGTTGCCGTGGTGTGAGTGTGTCAGGGGCAGGTCCAGGGCTGGAGGACTGTGCTGACTGAGTGACAAGCAGTAAGGCTGTGTGGCACGCTCCAATGCCGTGTTGTGTGTGGCATGTGCTGGACGCTACAATGCCGTGTTGTGTGTGGCATACAGAGCGTACATGTGAGCCACGTGACTCGTCTCTCTCTCTCTCTCTCTCTCTCTCTAACTTTCTTTTTTCCATCTCTCTCTGCCTCTCGCTCTCTCTCTCTCTCCTTTCACTGCTCTGCTAACTCAGCTGTGCGCTCATATCCTCTGGGGCAGCCAGTAATGAACACATCACGCTCACTCTGCCCTCTACTAAGCGCTCCCACTGCCTCCTCTACTCACTCTGCTTCTCCCCATTTCTCTCTCTGTTGGACTCTAACCTCGAAGAGTATTTCTCTCTCTCTCTCTCTCTCTCTCCTTTCACACTCTTTCTCTCTTTTCTTTCACTCTCTCTCTCCTCTCTCTCACCCTCCTCGTTTTCTCTCTCTTGCTCTGGGACTTTTGGCAGGAATTGTCTTTACCCCCCGGCCCTCATGACCCACCCCTGGGGGGGGTTGGATGGAGGTAGGCATCTCACACTTGGCTTGACTCTCTCTGCCAGAAGTGCTCCAAGTCTGCCCCTTAGGATACCCGTTGGCGGCATGGGGGAATTGGGGGATGGGTTGGGGGGGTGGGTCATTCATGTATACATGCGCGTGCATCTAAAACCACTCATTTGAGGACACGTGCCTATAACCACGCACACATATACTGTACATGCATGCACGCACACACACACACACACACACACACACACACACACACACACACACACACACACACACACACACACACACACACACATACATACTCATAAACTCTTAATACAATCATGCACATGCACACTCACTCACACACACACACACATACAGGCACACTACACACAAACACACATTATACACACACATGCACTTAATAGAGCTCTTGGCCCACTTTCCCTCCTCTCTGTGTCTGACCCTGTGTGTATGAAGGTGAACGCCCCCCTCCCTCCATCTCCTACTGTACAGCAGCAGCAGCACCAGTGAGTGCATCACAACTCATTTGGCTCTTCCACTAACAGCCTCAGCACCTCCCCCCCCCCCTCTCCACTCTCTCTCGGTCTGCTTCACAGACTCCAGCATGAGAAGGCTTGTTGGCATTCTGAGGAGAGATCCCTTTGTGGCAGGCCTCTCTAAATTTCACAGAGAAATAATTAGCAGCTTGACATAGAGTGCACAGCGCTGCCCTTGAGAAAGACGTGTAATGCACCCAGTTTGGGTGCACTTCCTGAGGACGCGATCGCTCAGGCAGGCCGTGTGGTTCTACTATACTGTTTTGATCTCTAGCTTTTGCAGACTCCCCTGCTCAGGCTGGTTAGTGCTCATGTCAGAAGGGCTATTGTTTGCAGCCCTCACCACTGTTCTGTTTAATCCCTTTCTGCACTTGCCCATAATTGACACTGGCAGCATGAAGTGCAAAGGCTCTGGTTTGAAGGATGCAGGTCAGTTAAGGGTCAGTTCCCATGGAATTGCCTCTGAATATCAGACAGACCGCTTGCAACAAATAAATGGATTGTCGGTGAAAATTGTCCTGTCAAGTGGTCATTTCTTTGAAATAGACACCTAGTAAGCACAGCCATGGGACAAATCCCTCGACTTTGCTCCAGAGTGGGTTTGAAAGCCCTGTGCAGTCCAGCTGACAGGAG
This sequence comes from Alosa pseudoharengus, assembly GCF_046254945.1. Taxonomy (NCBI): domain Eukaryota; kingdom Metazoa; phylum Chordata; class Actinopteri; order Clupeiformes; family Clupeidae; genus Alosa; species Alosa pseudoharengus. Next base: position 36,498,677 of record NW_027468630.1, on the reverse strand, counting down.
AGTGAAGTGGGTCTGCACAGATAGAGCAAGGAGGAAATAGAGGGATGAGGGCATTCATCTGTACGTGATTGTGGCGCAGGTGATGTTCTCTCTCTCTTTCTCTCTCTCTCTTTTTCTCTCTCTCTCTCTCTCTCTCTGTGCATGTGTGTGTGTGCATGTGTGTGTGTGTGTGTGTGTGTGTGTGTGTGTGCATGTCCGTGCTCACCAGTAGACCGTAATCAGCATACATGTATTTGCCCCATGTCCCCTCCCTCCCTGCTAGCGTGCACATGCTGACTGAGCTTCTCACTGGGCATGAGCACTCATGGTCCAAACACTGTGATGTCATCCATTCTTCCGTTACACCATTTTTCATCTTAAATCTTGTTGTCCGCCTGACTGGCGCGTAATGCAAATAGATCAGACTTGCTTAGTCAGACCATCAGCAGTAAAAGGCAGGAGATGACCAGTATGGCCCTGAGCCTGAGCGATGATGACCCTTGTGTCCATCTCGCACAAGGCCGCTGCATTGCGTTGAAGGATCTGAGGGTTTAAGCAGCGAGGGGAGCTCGTACGGTTCATCTGGATGAGTCAGAGAGGCTGACTAATAGTCGAGCTGTTTTGAACAGTCGCTCTTGATGTGTCCTGGGATTGTGATGTGTGTTTTAATCATTGCAGACACATTGCTTAACTCATCGGGGAGGAGCTTCAGTACTGCTCGTTAGTACAGGGCTAATTCTGAGTGAGCTCAAGAAGAACACGTTGGATGTGTACCTGTATTTACTTTGTTTGTCTATTCCTGAGATATTTGTGATTCTTATATGACTCTTCACAAGGTGTTGTGCTTCTTATCACGTATTGGTTCTGTGACAAATTGTGAACTGTGTTCTAATAGGTTTTTGACTCCCTCTTATATGCTAATAATGGGCTTGTTTTACCTAGCTATGCATTTACCTAGGTCCACCTTCCCTTTTGTAATGTCTCATTGGGGGAATGACTCTGTCTAACATTGTCAGTTGGGCAGTTCAGTTATTTTCCACATCTGCTATTTCCTTTTTTGTTGTCTAAAGTGAACTGTGCTTTTACAGTAAGCTCACAGAACAAAGTTCAGAGCAATTGTTAATCTCCTCTTTGTTGGCTAGCCTATTATACATGACAGCATTATGCTTTATGGTGGTTAGAGGTTAATCAATTAGTCAGCTATTTCCACAACTGGCTATCGGACCGTGAAAAATAGCGTATATCTCTAATAGCTGAATAAGCTGCCATAATTGAATGAGACCAACACAGGCTTAACATGCCTAGGCACATATGCTGCAACACATCCTTAATTGAAACCCTGCCTGAGATTAAGTTCTCTACACATAGCACCTTCATCTAAGCAGACAAACACACACACACACACACACACACACACACACACACACACACACACACACAAACACACACACAGACAGACACAGACACACACACACCCAAGCATTATGCAAATAAAAACATTAGCTGACTAATTATGTTTGATGGAAAAATGGAAATAGGAGTGAATGAAAAAAAAGAATAGTGCAAAAGGAAAACATCATCAGATCACATGTTTTACTTCTGGAATTGTTTGCACCTGGAATATCAGGTCATTAGCATGGCTTACCCTTAAGTGAGATTAGGCCATGTTCAGATTTACTGTATGGTCAAGACTTGAAGTTCAGCAACAGGTAGATAAATGTGTATGACCGTCATTGTAGATGAGGCTTGAGAGCTCATTGTGTGCCACTTATTGGGCCTCAAGAGGATAGCCTTTGACTTCTACACATCCACAAAGCACATCAAATCAATAGCTCAAGCAGTTTACCCCAAGTAAACAGTTTACACTGCATAGATTCCACAATGCAACCCCTCTCTGACTCTGTCTGAATAGGCATGTCCCCATACAATTATAAAGTTATCTTATGCATTTTTGTTGCCTTAATATAACAGCTTCAAAGTCATGTTGATGGTAAACTAACTTGTAATAGGGAGAATGGTATGCCTTCCCAACCATACCCTACCCATCTATAGAGAGCCAGCCTTCACTCTCCCCTGGCCCACATAAATCACAAATTGCTTTACGGCAAATGTGCAATAATCTACTATTTGTATGAAATGGTGTAATATTACCACATCAGTCCACATGACCCTTCAGAGATTATTTGTAAACAAACCCACCTGTGTTCAGGGAGAAGGGTGCAAGCCATGAGTGTGTTTACAACATTTTTGTAAAATACAAATGTAAATGCAAATGCAACGGGCGGCCCAGCAGCAAAAAAAGCCCAAAACATTGCATTGGATACCTACTGCACACGCCCAGATGTGCTGGCATATAGCCAGATTTCAATCAGGAGCTACAGGACAACAGAGGACAGAGCTGTGATTACAGTGGTGGTGATGACATCCTGTTCAATCTCACATGTGCCCACAAAGCCAGTCAAGACAATTGAAGAGGCTTTTAAAATGTATGTAAAGTGAACGTTGTCAAGATCACCCACCTGTATACTACTACTACCTATAAAACTAATAGTCTTCATTTCATTGCTTGAGTCATTACATACAAAATTGTTGAACTAGTTATCAAATTCTGTCACAATGCTGTAGAATTGCAAAGAGCATACAGTAAAAATGTACGTATTCAGTGTCTTGTACTCACTTACTCCCCTAACTACAGCAATGTGTAACTTTACTGTAGTTTTCAAATGGCTGTACAAGTAGTGTATAGTGCTGTCTTGAGCATGTTCAGGTAGTGTCACCGAGTTCTGCCCTTTTTTTGCATTGGAAAACACTGAGAGAATTGTCATAATGAAAACATGACAAAGCCATTTGACTATCTTGTTCATAAACGATGGTGTCAAGACTTCTCATTTTGATGACACTGACAGTTTCATTGACATGAATACGTGCTTTTGAGGAATGGACTATCCATTTTGAGCAAGTGACGTGCTTTTGCAGGTCATCCACTAGGTTTTGCAGTTTGCACTGATTGTTTTGAGAAATGCACTAACTGCTGTGCAAATGTTAATAGTGATGTGAGAATAGCACCAAAGCGACTGAGAAAAACTGTAACCACAAAGGATTTTTCACACTGTGGTTTGTAAATAGCCACTGTCTTACCTGACAGTAAGGCATATATTCCTTTAACCACCATAAAGCATGTCAATGTCACATAGAGTGTCCAACAGTCCTACCTGACAGGGAGACAGTAGATGTAACAGTGAGACAGTATATGCAACAGTGAGACAGTAGATGTAACAGTGAGACATTACATGTAACAGTGAGACAGTATTATGCAACAGTGAGACAGTATTATGCAACAGTGAGACAGTAGATGTAACAGTGAGACAGTATTATGCAACAGTGAGAAAGTAGATGTAATAGTGAGACAATAGATGCAACAGTGAGACAGTAGATAGTGACGGCAGTAGACAGCAGATGGGATACTGACCAGAGAAAGCACAGTGAAGGGTAGAGACCATCATACATGGCTCAGTGAGATGGAAGTCAAAGTATGCTACTGGGAAATGGGTATATTTATATTACACTAGGGCTGGGCGATATATCGATATAAAAGATATATCGATATATTTTAAAATGCGATATGGAATTAGTCCATATCGCATATATCGATATAGTGATCCTTGCTCCACGCAAGCCGCTGACCGGAGCTCTCTGCACTGCTCCCCTCTCTGCACTGTTGTGAAACTGCACGCTACTTTTCTCATATATATTTATTTCAGAAAAAGATGGGCCTATTTTATTTTATAGGCTTTTTTTATTTAAGATATTTTTTTTATTTAAATGTACACTTTACTTTGCTTACTTACCTTGCACCTTACTTTGATTTCAAAAAAGGCACTCCAGTTTTATGTTTAGATTTTACTGTTATTTGAGTAGTGAATTTTCAATAAAACTACTCATATTTGACTGAACATTTCATTTTACAGCTCTAACTTTGCGGAAAAAATATCGGGATATATATCGTATATAGATATTCAACCTAAATATATTGGGATATGACTTTTGGTCCATATCGCCCAGCCTTATATTACACATTATTGTATAGTATTTATGAGCATGACTGTGCCTGGAGACAAGCAGCATTATCATTTGAATGTGCTGCCATAGGTTTCTTGCCATGCACAGTAGGAAACAAACTCTGCTGACCAATTAATTTAGTAGATTTACACATATTGTTTCTTCAGTGAAAGCTTCTTCTACAGCCAGCAGTTTTTATTATTTTCAAGCATTCACAATCAATTCATCTGTGAGACCTCTTTCATGTCAGTACAGTGAACTGAATGATTTGTATGTGTTTGTGCTGAGACTGCCTGTGAGAGCCTCTGAGAGCCACATTAGTACAGTACTCTCATTTCATTTACTGAGGAGGATGCAGCCAGTGGAACAAAGATGCTGTGATGAGACCCTTATTCAGCCCAGGATCCATTTTCATTCGCTGTGGTCACCCTGACGGTCGAGACCACCCTGTGAGAGACTGACCTTTTTGTCATAGAGGCACTCTTTTACCAAGAATTCACAGCCTAGTAGTGGGTGGTTACTCCATAGAGCAGTGCAGATCAATATCCACTTTAGTCATACTGCCTTAAGCAGACGTCGGTGTGTTGAAAATATTAACTAACAGACATGCAGACATATGCACACACTTGCATGCATGCACACACACACACACACACACACACACACACACACACACACACACACGCTGTGTAGAAGTGCATAAGAGCAGATTAAGGCTTCTGTGCTGATGCTAGAACATATTTCCTGCAAAGAGGAAGATTCCATGGAATCTGTCGGGGTGAAACTGGCACAAGAAAACCGTGTGGGAGGTGTGTGTGTATGTGTGTTTTGCAGACAGGAAGAAGATGAAGTTAGTGATAGGATGAAAGCTCAGAGCTAGAGCGGGTGAGGATGCAGAGAGGATGTACTCTACTCTATATGTACACACACATCAGTGGCCAGTCTAGTCGGGACATACAGATACTTCAGAATACTCCCTCACACAGAATCCATGTTGTCAGTTTAGCGAAAAATTACCAACCATGTATTTACAGTACTCAACATGGTTCAAAATATATTTGAGGTAACTGGAAAAAAACCCATTTAGAAATACATAGCCAATAGGTTTTAATTAAGATTAAAGTGTGAGATTAGTGGTCAGTGTCATACTAAGGCCTTTTGAGGTTGCCAATCACAATGTTTGGTCTTGCCAAATCAATTCTTGGAAGGTTTAAGTTGTTTATTAATTTCCTTTTGAAAGGGATTGCACGCAGCCATAGTGTAAATTGCTTGCTTTTGTTTAGTTTCAGAAGTCCAATCGTATAGTTGGCATGCATGATTTAAAATCACAGTAATCCGTCAATACTTTAAGCCCTGTTAAGTCTTCATTATTTATAATCTTTCATTCTCTCTCTCTCTGTGTCACTCGCTTCTCTCTCTTGCCCATTTCATTGTCACTAAATGCATGAATGATATGAAAGGGACAGAGCTCAGTAGCATGCGATCAGAGAACATGGAGCTCCTCACTGACAGGGTGGAGTGATAGAAACCTCTAGAAATCTCTACAGAAAGGAACAAACATAAGCGTCTCTGCTTGGAAACCAAACCAGCTATAGGGAGTCCTCTTCATAGGGACCTCTTTGATTTGTAGATCTCCATGGAAACAACCTCTAGACCCTACAACAACAGTTGCTATGGAATGGATCTAGTTGCGAGTGTTTTTTTTTAACCACTTTTTGTTTCCCTTTTCCTTGTATGACAATGGAATGATGTGATGTCCACACTGGAGTGTGATAGCTAGGATGCTAGAGCTAATGGTAGGACAGCCTCTCTGCTGCAGCTCTGGGTGAGATGATGAGAGGGGTGAGAGAGACTGACTCTGACTGGACTGTGTATAGGGTGATGTAGTGAGGTACAGCGAAACCAATGGAAGTGATTGTTAGGTCCAAGAGGACAGTTCACTTTGGGAGTGGTGAGTGTTTTGCAAGTTTCAACTAGTAATTCACGTTAATCAATTAATTTATTGTTTATAGTGCAGTATCACCATGCAAAATTGAGGAAAATGAGACAAAACATAGAATTGGTGTGTGTTTTGCTTATGCGGCTTACACGTTGATTAGTTTACTCTCTGTTGATTTATTATAGTCTAGTATGGTGTATGTGCACATCATTAATGTGTTTGTGTTGATAAAGGTAGTCTGTAGGCTTGAAAGAAGTGTGAATTGATAAGTGGAGCAGAGAGGTATTCAGCAGCACTGCATCCATGACAATTCAACATGGAATCTCTGATGCTTGACAAACATCCATGATGATTTCTTTCTCCTGATCATTTGAATATACTGTGCGTGAATATGTACAGAGGAAGTTAGTCAGACCACTGCAACCTGTCACTTAGGTGTACAGAATTCGTAGGTTTGACAGTGTCACTGAGGGTCATTTGTGATTAACAACGTATTTTTTCACTATTCACTGAAACCACCTTTCTCATTTATTTCCCAGTGAGCAGAACAGACCGTAGCGACAAGAAGAAGCTCTTCAGACACTACACAGTGGGCTCCTACGACAGCTTCGACGCCTCCAGGTAAGGCCACTTGACTGCCAAGTGAAAGGTGTGTGTCAGGAGGGGGGTCTGCTAGATACAGGCCCAGGCGCAGGCAGGGAGAGGGGCTTCAGTGGATGAGTCACATGAGCACCGAGCAGGGATCTAAAAATGTCATGTATCCACACACAACAGCTTGGAAATGATGTCATCAGAAACCAAACTATTTTGGTATTATCATGTTTCTCCTAAGAAGTGACATGCATTTATGTCTAATGGTATAATTATAGACACATTCTGCATTTTTATCTCAGAAACAAGCTCAGGTTCTTCACTTTGATTTGGACATGAAGGCTACTCTGTGGTCATTTACATGGAGTATGTGATAATGATGACACTTTATGGTGATGAGGTTTGTAGCTTAAAATTGTAATACCGAAATCTGACAAAGAAATGAGATTGAGTTGATTAATAAAATGGTCTAAGAGGACATTACGGTATGGGATTATGTTTGGGATTATAGTCACACTCATAGACCTCTACATGCATCTACATGAGGCATACTCATAGACCTCTACATGCATCTACAGTACAGCACAGTAGACCAGTTAGTCAGATTTGCTTTAAAGTCTGGAAGCACTACAAGCAGATTTCTGTAGAAAATTTGAGGAACATGAAAAACATTGATTTTGTTGATGCACTGAGGTCAGGATACTGATCATGTCCTTGTAGATCCTTTCAATACTGTAAATGACTCTGAGCCTGCTTAGGTGGAATTTAGACCTGAGAGATATTATATTTCCTGTGTCAGAAATGTCTTTGAATCCTTGTATAATGTGGCAAGGTAACCCTGTAGAGACATAAGAAGTAACATGAACATTAAAGGTTTCAAAGCCTCTAAGCACTGTTTAGCGTTAGATTTGTGCATTTGTGTGAACTTGTCTGAAGGTACTTATTCCTGTGACCTGGCCAGTGGCAGACGATGAGTTAATCAGCGTTTCATTAATCTGCTGAGCAGGACTTGGGCCGAGCCAAACCTCTCGAGTGCCACACTCTGTTATCTACTCCATACAAATCCTGTCACAAAACAAAACGCCATGAGGCTCAGCCAAATGCCTTGTACATACAAGGGTATAAATGTGTGCCTGGCAATTAGGCTGTGTTTGATCAGGCCCAACATCAGCGCAGGCTTTATTATTCATTAGGCAGGTAGCCAAACCAATCACAAGCGGCGCACCACAGCGTGCCTCGCCTCGCCGGGGAGCTGGCAGCGTCCCAGAAGCCTGCCCAAGGCACACACACACTCCAGAACACACAGAGATCTAGAACAGGACCAGATCACAGTGGGGATGTGTGTGTTGTTTGCACTGGTGCAAAAAAGTGCAGAAACTTGCTCAGTTTCACTTCAGAGTTTGTCTGGCCAGTATGTTCTATTTCCGCTACGTGTGTGTACAAGATTTTGTAGAAGGAGGTTAGTTTGGGTCAAATGAGCCTCTGTGCATTTCCGACGTCTTCTCTAAATACCCACCATTAGAGGAACATAGCCTGAATTAAAAATGGAGTGAGCTGTGTTGTTACAGTGAATGAAATCTCACTGAAATGTTTATTCTCTGAGTGTGGCAGAGCGCTACTGTATGTGGAGACAGCTCTTCTGCACATGGCCTTATTTAAACACTGGCTACACTCCCCCAGGCCTCCCTTACGGCATTAAATATTCATTGTGATTTTTTTTCTCACTGACAGAAGGTGTCATTTAATTTTGCATGAGAGGCAAAATGTCTTGAGCAGTTTCACAGGCTTAGATGATCTCGCAGAGGACTAGTTTTCTTCAGTTCGCTCTCTGAGAATCATAATCTTCTCCCAAATCTTACAAACTTAATGTATACTTTCATCTTGGCTGTGCTGACTGGTCAGCGGGTGGTCACAATGCTTCTTACAACTGTAGTAGGAAGAGAAAGTGTACTGTACACATTTCCTTAACCTACTGGTAAGACATTGTGAGGCAGTGTTACTGTGAACTATTCATCCCCAGCGGAAAATACATAGGTAAATGTGTGTGGTAGCCTTGCCTATATCTGCTGTGCTGAGCATCCTTAAAACTGATTGTGTTGCTAGGGCAACAGGGCATCCGTTCAGTTGCTAGGAGTATGCCTTTCTCTCTCTCTCTCTCTCTCTCTCAGCACCCAGCACCAGACTGCCTGTATAGAATAGAAGTCTCCACAGTCCGAACTATGCATGCTGGGATAACTTTATATAAACTCTGAAGTGTGTGCGTTTTTTTTTGTCAGAATTATAATGTTTGTTGAATGTTTGTTGAATTATGGACATCATTTCGCCAAAAATGCTAAAACAGGTGGCACGTTATTGAGACTATAAAGTAGTTTTATGTTACAATAGGAGAGACAGAAACAGATTTTCAACTCACAACACTATTAAATTGTGACATGACATGACATGCCAGAGTGATGTTGCGTGTACTAACAGATGTTCATCCTGGCTGCCTGATTTGCGCATTTTAGTAATTTGTTATGTAATCGGGCATAAAGGAGATCGTTTATAATTTTATGGAGAGGCTCATCCCTCATATTAGCTGCACGTCAGTAAATTAGGAGATTTGTCCAACTTCACTGACTGAATTGCACAATTACATTATGTCATGGAGGTAGAGTAGCGAGAATATAAATCGTTTTCTGTGTGGTATGTTGGTTATCGTGAAATTGTCTGTTTTCGACAATCGCTTATCTATTAAAATTGGCGTTTGCCGGCACCGACAATACTTTCTCCAGCTCTGATATTACGCGCGCGCTCATTCCGGGTGTCCTGTGGTGCTGAGGATTAATGAGCATGTCATTCACGTGCAAGCTATCTTTCACTCTGTCTCCGCCACCCCGCCGCTGACTGGACTTTCTTTTGCTTTCCAAACAAGCACGCACGGGCCTGCGCTTTCATGCAACAATCACGCTCTCCTCCTCCCTCACTGCTGCGCGCACTTTTCAACCGGGATTCTGTTATTGCTGCCCTCTTTCTCTCCGTTCCGTTTCGTTTGTGCTTTCATCATTTATTTAATCGGTAATGATTCTCACCGACGTCACACTGTGTTGCTGGCTAGGGCCTCCGCGTGTCGCTCCCGCCCGGGTGACGGCTCCGTTCGCAGCGGCTGAGGAGGGGTGGCGTTTTTCGGGAGATGTGGACGCCGGTGCGGCGGCGTCGTCGTCTCGCTGTTAATTTCAAATAAGTGATCGTTTCCCCGGGCTACCGGTGCTCGCAAAGATGAACCTGCACTCGGGCCGTGCAACCGTGGCGATGATGCGGATGATGGGCTGCAATAACGGGCGCTATGCGCGTAATTTTCTCCACAGTGACTGCGTGATCGATGAGAAGACTGTGGTCCTCCAGAAAAAGGACAATGAGGGCTTCGGCTTTGTGTTACGAGGAGCCAAAGGTAAGTGAGTGATGGCATCTCTTCTCCTCCACGGTCCCTCATCCTCTTCCCTGTGGGCTGCTATCAGAGCCACCCAAACAGCTGACAGCAGTGGACATAGATGTATGCCAAGAGGATGCATTTCATTCCTTGTTTACTAGTCTCCCCATCATTGTGACTTCAATTTGTTTTTACCGTATGTATCTACAACTTATCTTGTCTACAAATATAGCATTGCCTATGTGTGCCCCATACTAGTGTGTTTTTGTTATTTTGAAGTGTTACTACCTAATCAAACAACTTCAGTCATTCTTTGGCCAGTGGTGCACACTGACATGTTTTTTTTTATCTGTCAGACATGCACTCGTGTGTGTATCCTCTTTAGCACACACACACATAGACCAGTCACCCACTCTGTAGACTTGTACAGATCAATTCCAACATAGAGAAGTGTTTGCTGTGGTGGACAAGGGAAAACAACTCTTCTCTCAGATCTGGGCAGAGAACATTTGAATTCACACAGGCAAATGTGTGTTCGTTTTCCCTGGGTTAATGTTCCAAATATACAAGCTGGATGTTTTGCTTGCATCCCTCTGGCTTCTGTGCATATGTGTGTGTGTGAGAGAGAGAGAGAGAGAGATATTGGTATTTCATAGTCTGTCATTAACAGTGGAATGTTCCCGAATTCATCTCAGTAATACCACACAGACACCCGTCCATCTCCCTTGGGTGCTGTTATCTGTACCTGCCCTACTCCTCCCCCTCTCTGAGTCTTCTCTCCCAGTATTCACACACCCTACACACACACACACACACACGGTCTCTCTCTCCTGTTCTCTTCTCACTCTCTCTCTCACACACACGCACATACATGCACACTCACACACAAACACACACATGCACACACTGGGCCAGGACGTGAGTCAGTGTGTGAGCAGCATTAGCATTAGCATTAGCGTAGCTTTCTGGAGACATCACTCTGCCTCTCATCAGCACAGCTCCCATTTCCATGAGCCTCTTCACAGGGATGACTCCAGCTGACCCATAGACAACACACACACAGAGAAATATATGCCAGCTATCTCTCTCTCTCAAACACACACACGCATGCACGCACACACACATACACACACACACACACACACACATCATCATTATACATTATACACAAAACAGAGAGAGAGACATCCAAGAACAATACATAACCATACCCCCTCTTGTGTGCTCTCTGTCTGTATCTCTGTCTATCTCTCTCGCTCTCTCTCTCTCACTCTCACTCTCTCTCTGTCTCTCTCTCTGACACACACACACACATACATACACACACACACACACACACACACACACACACAAACACGCACCCTTACTGTAAGACCTTGATTTATGAGACGTGTCAGTTGTCAGCACTGGTTTTGTGGAGCCATAGGGGCAGACTCTAAGCCTCGGTGTCCAGAGAGCCAGGAGCAGGCTTGGGAGGGTACACGAGACATTAGAGCCTGCTCAGACATCAGAAACAACAAAACACACACACAGACACACAGAGAGAGAGAGAGAGAGATTCTTTCAGCAACTTCCCCCTCTCTTACAGTAATTCCTGTGAAGGCCAACATGTCAGATGCTTGACTGATTCTTTTCCTGATGTGTTTGTTTGTTTCCCCTCGGCCTCTGCCTGGCGTGGTGCCATCCTGGGCTGCCCCTCAGCTGACACCCCTATTGAGGAGTTCACGCCCACCCCGGCGTTCCCAGCACTGCAGTACCTGGAGTCGGTGGACGAGGGCGGAGTGGCATGGCAGGCGGGGCTGCGCACCGGTGACTTCCTCATCGAGGTAAGAGCTGCCCTGCGTCCTGCGCTCCTCAAACCCACTGGACAGAGTGTCCCAGAGGGGCCTAGGGGGTGGGAGGGGGCGACGGATGCAAGCGCTTTGGTACCTGACAAGCATGGGCTTACATCTTTACAGTTGCAATCTCTCCAAGAGAAGTGCTGCTTTTCTTTTGGCTCTTTTTCCAGTGATGTTGTTTGAGCTGCTAATGATATGCAGTGCGTTTGTTCAAGACAGAAAATTGGCTTGACATTTTTGCGAGTGCATTGATCAGACACATCATTTTAATCAAGGTGGCAGAACAGAACTGAGTGTGCTTTGTTGGCCTGTCAGGCTGCGCACAGGAGAGTTTAGCACTTTCTCACAGCTAACAGAGTGAGACAGAGGGTCTGGGGGGCTTCACTGTACACTAGTGAGGAGCAGTGGCTGCTTGATGCTCGTCCAAGAGCAGGGCTTTCCAGGACTGTGCTTATTTTTACAGGGGATTCTGAGTTGAGGCGTTCTATACACCGCAGCGTGTTATACATCGGTGTAATGATGTAATAGTATTGACTCGACATAGTGAGTTGGTTATGTTTCCATTATACAGAAGGAAATACATCTTACTCACTCTTTTGATCCAGCCGGAGTGAAGACAGTGGAACACAATGCTGTGTTGATGCTGTATGGCTGTACTAAGTCTGTCTGTTTTGTGTATGGAGATTAGAAGCATGGCCATCATTAGGACACTGCTGCTGGAATCACAGTTTGCAGTTAAATGGAGCAAGAAATTATACGAGGCCACAGAATTTCCTCTCTCCACTGGCATATCCCTCCTTCCTCTTCTCTCTCTCTCGCTCCCCTCCATCATTGTCTCTTTCTCAGCCTGTTCTCCTTCTACCACATATTATTGACGTTTCACTCACTCTTCCCCCATTTGGCCCTGTCCCTCTGGCTACCAGGCCTCTTGGTCAGTGTTCCCTGACCACAGCATGGGAATGTCTGCCCTGTCCCCTTTCTGCCTCTGCTTCAGCCTAAATAATGAAGGCTCTGCAATGTGACTCCTTCTGTGAAAGCCTCCCTGAGCTGAGTGTGCTACACACACACACACACACACACACACACACACACACACACACACACACACACACAGCAACCATCTCATATGCAGTGAATACATTTGGTGAACTAAACAGGCTGAGTGGCCAAGCTAAAATATGTTAGTGTGTGTGTGTGTGTGTGTGTGTGTGTGTGTGTGTGTGCTCATTGAATGGTTGAATGCACTGAATACTGAGTGTTCTGAAAAGCAGTATACTGTAGCTGGACCTTGTTCATCCTCTTAAATAATCAAGGAAGCTGGTTTTAGGGCAGTCATCAGATCTGTCACTGTGGGCACTTGTGTGTTTGTGTATGTGTGTGTTTCCATCCAACTTACTTCATAAAACTCAGCATCCATGATTTAAAACACTGCTCAGTGTAGCATCAAAGTTTCATGGCCCTGTGCGTATGTGCCTGTGTCAGATGACTATTGCATAGCTGTCTCTTGTGTGTCATGGGCATGCCATGCAGTGGCAGGAAAAAGCTCTGTTGGTATACCATTGTGGAGCGTGCAGTTCAGGTGCCAACCCATGGGGTACTTTGTTCTCTGCCAGCATGATTGGAAACCTTATCTGATAGAGAATTAGGTTCTCAACAAGGAGAGTGAGAGTAAGGGAGAGAGAGAGAGAGAGAGAGAGACAGACAGAGAGAGAGACGTGATGTGATGTGATGTGAAATTCCCATCTTCATCCAAGGTAACAAGCAGATATTGAGCGTTTATTTTTATCTCCTGGTCCATTTCTGCTGTCTCTATCCCTCCCTCTCTGCAGCGTAATACAGCAGCCCATGTTGTTCTCTCTGGCCCTGAGTGTCTCTGGCCCTGAGTGTGGGCTTTTGAAGTTTGGGCCAGCCTGCCCTCAGTGGCAAATCATTACTCAGCCAGGGCACCCGCCATCTCACATCGCACCCGCAGCTCTCAGCTCACAGAGCCATGGAGGCTTCTACTAGGCCTTGTCCTTCAGTAGATATGCGCTGTTCCATGCCTGCCCAGGCTCAGACCAAATTTCCCTCACGGGATCAAAAAAGTATATATACTTATACTTATACTTATACTAGCACGCACGGCAAGAAAGAAAGTGCACCCATTCTTCTCAGTTGAACTACTCACGAAGTAGCCTACTCATCACACAGACATCACAAGTATCACATCACATGAAAGAGCTTTTTCTCAGCTTTTAAACGATGTTAGCCGCTAGAAAAGTAAATAATATAATTACATTTAATCATAAATTCTTCTTAAGGTTCTGCGCCCATCTCCCGACCCATTCATCTCAGTGGAATATTTCACGAACCCTTCGTTCAACACACGACAAACCATTCCGAACACAAAGGTGTAAAGCAGTCCCCTGTACAGTTAGCCGTTCCAGAGTAATCCAGTTTTGAATTTGCAGCAAATTTCGACATGCATGGATGTCTCCAAGTTTCGGCTTTAAGTTTTACAATGTGTTTAAATTGTTCTACATGGTTTCATAACAGGCCAAATACAAAATGAATGTTACAAATATCGCCTAGATATCGGTAAATATTAAAATCAGAGGACAGCTGACTAAGAGTTTGTGAAAGCAGCCTTAATGATCACAAAATGCTAAGCATGCATCTAGGCTATTTGAGTTTCTTAAAGTTGAGCTGTGCTTAAATTGTTCAATACATGATTTCATAACAGGCCAAATATAAAATAAATGTTAAATATAGCCTAGATACACTTTGATCATTTTTATAGCCTATTACTGTAGTTACGGTAACTTTGGCCTTGGTGCCCTGACATGTGGCCTTTGTGCCCCCCACCAAATATGCCGAACTGAAGGCCAAGTGGCCTTGCCCCTAAAATGGTGAAATTCCAAACCTGCCCAGAGCGCTGGTCATGCAGCCCTAAACACAGCTAGCGCTTTCCTAGCGGTCCCATGGAGGTATGGGAAACACTGCACTGCTCTTTATTCCAGACCAGATGTCTTTCCTGGTCTGCGTACAGCACGCCTGGTGCTCTGGCTCCACTATTACTTCTCCTCACATTCTGATTGATTTCATTCATTGCAGAGATATGAAGTGTGGCCATTAACAATTATAGCTTTTTTATCATTTGCGTTTAATATGCCAATTTGGCTAAACTATGAAGTAATTTGAATGCATATAAAGCCAGTGTGTTTGATGTTTACACATGGAGGTCAGGTTGTAATGGCTGCTAGTCTGTGAAATGGGAGCCAAGTCAGAGTGTGGGTCAGGTGTCGTGCGGAGCGGGACAGAGCCTGGCCCAGCGGCCTAACTGACCACCTGAGCCTCGTCCAAAGGGTTGTGTTGTGTAGCAATCTCTCAATTTAGGCCCAGGACAAAATGATCCACTTTCTGTCACAGTCTTGTGTTCAGAGGACCAGCTGCCCCTCATTTGCAGTATGCCTGGTCCTGAAATACAGTCACTTAGGGGATGTTGTACAGAACAAGTTTTTGGTACGTTGTTGGTTACACAGCTTTGGGTTGTGGAGTCATAGCTGAAGTGGTGCAGAGGGGCAAAGCAGCATCCCAGGACCCACGCCCAGCATGACAGCTAGCCATGTGAGAATGTGAGAGCGTGTATCGCTCCCCTGAAATGAGGTAAAAGGCACCCTTAACAAGATTTGATCTCGGGGTTTCCCTACAGTTGAGAAGCGCAATAATAAACAAACTAAATATGTGTCTTTTGCAACAATGTATGACCATAACTCCGATATAATATAGAGGTTATGCACCAACAGCAGTCTGTAGAAAAAGATCTCTGAATTCCTGTTCCATAGCAGCTCTTTTCCGGGGGTTCCCCGAAACTAGAAAGTTGGTAGGTCGGTAATTACCTACAGAGGGCTGCTAGAACAATGACGGAAGTGCCGTTTGTCATGTTATGAGGTTATGTGCCCTCAAAATGTTTTTGGAAATGTTAGGGTAAGGGGAAAAAAACTGTTAAGGGTGCCTTTAACAGTGATCTCTGAAAATGAGCTCATTAATTATCTTTATAATTAATTTATCTTTGACCATAATGGAATTTTGATGTATGACTTTATGAGGCTATGACTACATTAAGCAAATATAAATACGCTTATTTGAGGTAAAAAATAATCTCTGTCCACATTATATTTTTTCTATAAGTTTGGCGTCCACAATAGAACAGTGAAACTTTGGTTTTGGTGGTGTCGTTGGTGGTGTTGTTGGTGAAACACAAATTTGAGCAGTATCATAGCAACTGCACATCATCGTGTTTGAAGCTCTCCGTTTCCCCTGTACACCCTACAACCCGGAGTTCTAAAACGTATCCACACAAAGAGATTTTTTTCAAAATGTGTTGGAAACGCTGTTTTAATGTGGATGGAGGGGCTAAACAGAGTAAGAATTATGCATATTTATATTTACTCAACTTAATGTGGACAATGTGGATAGACACTAACTATCTTGTGGCCTCAGAAGTCAAGCTGTTCTTAAAGAGAACACAGGATTCCTGTACACCTTCAGTGTAGTATAATCAGTATCATGAACTCACTCATATTCTGCCCCATAAAGCATGACTTGACTTGATAAAGCTTTGACAGTGACAGTAGCTTGAAGAGCATTAAATCTCTCCTGGACTAAAGCATACCTGCCTCTGCAGTCAAGTGCAGCTCTGATGCATTGCAGCCTTGCTGCAGCGGAGCCGACTGAGCTGTCAGTGCAGCGCGTCCTTGCGTTTGCCCCGCAGGGACTGACAGGAGCTGGGGAAGAGGTCAGCTGGGGCCAAGGCTCTGAGTAGATTGCTTGGACAGCACAGCGGCATCACCGGCGAGATCAATCCGCCCGTCCCTCTCTCTCCCCCATCCCAATCAAACATGGTGGCTGGATGACCGGCTTGGCTGGCCGGCTGTCAGCCGTCCGCAGATGGGGTGTACTGTAGAGGGTCGCGGGATTTATGTGGCAGCTAAAAGGAAATATGGCCTGATCGTCACATTGACAGACAGGGCATGTGTGTTCCCCTACAGTCTTAAAGGAGAGAGGGAGGGATAGAGAGAGAGAGAGGGAGAGAGAGAAAGAGAGATGGAGAGGTGGATAGCAAGGGTGCACTGCTGTAGACCTCTACGCAAACAGAACAAGATGAAGAGTGAGCGAGTGAGGGCGTGAGAAAAAGAGCAATGAGGGAGGGAGAGGGAAATGGGGAGAACTGTGAGAGCGGTGAGAGAGGGGTAAACGTGTGGAAGATAAAGCGGGTGGCAAGTCCAAACCATAGTGAGAAACGCTAACTGTATTGATGTGCTCACTTGCTCATGGACAATGTCAAAAGAAGTATAAATGGCTCTGTGAAAAGCGCAGCGCGGTGTGAAACCTTT
This sequence comes from Alosa pseudoharengus, assembly GCF_046254945.1. NCBI lineage: Eukaryota > Metazoa > Chordata > Actinopteri > Clupeiformes > Clupeidae > Alosa > Alosa pseudoharengus. The sequence continues at coordinate 36,481,487 of NW_027468630.1, read as the reverse complement.
CCATGCCTTTGTGGGCCTGACAGAGAGCAGTTCAACTTTAGCTGTTACGTAAACGCACCTCTCCATCTTCCCTCCTCCACCCCTCTATATCAGGACAAGTCTATAATACACTCCAGTGGCACTGCAAGTGCATGGAGTGTGCAGGGAATGTGTGGAGGACAACCCTATGTACATGTAATGGGAAGATCTCTCCTCTCTCTCTCCTCTCTCTCTCTCTCCCTCCTCTCTCTCTCTCTCTCTCTCCCTCCCATCACTGCATTAACATTCCTGAATCTAGAATAAGCATCTCAGCGTGTCCCAGATAGTCCACTCTTATGTCTACAATGTCCGTTTAAGGTTCTAGTGTAGGGGTGTCATGCTGTGTGTATTTTGATTAAATAGACGTAGGTGGAAAGTGCAGTGGCTTTTTTTAAGAGTTACTTTGCATGTTCAGGGTATACCCTTTGGTTGTACTGATCTCTGCCTACAACAGTGTTGTCATAGTCATCGTTAAAGAGATTGTTTTGTCAGAGATCGATATCCCTGGTAATAAACCTTTTTAGACTAATTAAACAGTGAGACATACATTTTGCAGTTCTCCCCAGTGGAGGAAACTGACCACACAGAGATTAAATCCCAAAACAAACAAACAAACAGCATCAAATGTTAATGTTGTAAGAATTGATCATGGAAGATTACGAAATGGAAAAATCTAGAGCTGTTTTCCAGTTTATAATGTGTGTCACAGACTTATTAGTTGTGATAATTACATAATCTAATAGAGGGCACCGCACCACTCTCGACAAGCGGTCTGTGTACACACACATGTGCACGCGTGGACACACACACACACACACACACACACACACACATTATGCGCGCGCAGCCAGCTCAGGCAACCCTGTGGAGCCTCAGCCCTGCTGGCTTCCCCTGATTGATCTTGATGAAAGTGCAGGTGTTGCCCTTGACCCAGTTACATACTGTGTGTGTGTGTGTGTGTGTGTGTGTGGCACAGCTTTGCCACGCGGCAGGCAGTGTTATTTAAGGTAACGCTATGTGTCTACACTTCAGGCTGTTGGTTGCCGTCACTTTAAAACACACACACACACACACTCCGATGTGGAGCTGTCTGCTATGCAATACGTTCTCACTTCACAGCAACATTGCTGTAGCTGTGAGATAATAGTGTCGTAAAGAAGTGCATCATCACTGTCATCAGAGCCTCCTAATTGCTGCATCAGTCAGACATCTGTGAGCCTGAAGGAGATGGGATGTGCATCAGCACAGTGGCTGTGTGCCTGAAGGAGATGGGATGTGCATCAGCACAGTGGCTGTGTGCCTGAAGGAGATGGGATGTGCATCAGCACAGTGGCTGTGTGCCTGAAGGAGATGGGATGTGCATCAGCACAGTGGCTGTGTGCCTGAAGGAGATGGGATGTGCATCAGCACAGTGGCTGTGTGCCTGAAGGAGATGGGATGTGCATCAGCACAGTGGCTGTGTGCCGTGCCGTGCCGTGCCGAGCTGGAGTGATGCGGTCACCAGGCTAGCACCCTTCACTCACTCGAGGGGGATTGAGCATGAAATGAACACATATTGTGCTCATTACTCAAGAGGGTTCCTGAGCATCTGCAGGAGGGTACACACACACACACACACACACACACACACACACACACACACACACACACACACACACACACACACACATAGACTCACAGACACTCAAGCTCACACACAGACACAGACACACATGCGCCTGCACACACTCACACACAAACACACACAAATACACACCACACACACACATACACAGGCATTCAGTTGTGTCTGCTCTGATGGAGATAACTCAATGATGTTTCACATCACTGCCCCAAACCTGCCAAAAAAAGCCAGTGGAGGAGAGGGGCAGTATCCAGGCTCCTGTAGCTGTTCCATATATGAATGTTAAGACATGAAAGCAGTAGCTACTGTATATCACCAATTCAGATGGGCTCCAGGCTCAAGCATGAGTAAGATGGAATTACTATTCCGGCAGTGAAACACAGTTTTAGCCCTTTATCTGTATGGGTTTTCCTACTCTTTACATGCCCTTGGGTAGTAACCTCTGTTTAGACATGCAGTTGTGAATAATCATATGAAAGTACAGTATGAAGGCACTTTTTATATACAGTAGCTGCTACATAAAGAGTTTCATTTAGATTTGGTCCAAAACATTGGACTGAAAAGATTCATCAGTGAGCAATATCACATTGGACAGCTCTGCTGTTAAAAGTCCCTTTCCTCCTTACTTCCCATTTTTGCAGATGTACCGGTGAGAGGGAAGATATTTCTTTGTTGTCTCAGGTAGTTTGGTTTTCTGTCATTGCTCAGGATTTTGTCTATTTGTAGTAAATTAATTCTCACCGGGTTCTGCAAAATATGCTCATTAAATATACTGTTCCTCTGGTTAGATATAACTATTTTTTTAAACATTGTCCAGGATTTTAATCATTTTGAACAGTAAAACATGATTGTTTTCTGTCATTGCTCAGGATAATATTTTATTTTTAAATTATTTTTCAATTGGTTCTATAAAAAGCTATGCTGGTATATGCTGGTAGTGTTTCTTTGAAAACATTGTTCAGGATTTTAACACTTTGGAGCAGTAAAGTAAACAACAACGACATCATGCACCACAAGAGTGGCTATTGTTGTCACCAACCACCAACCACAGGATTGGAATAGCAACATTGGTAAGAGGAGCTTCTTGTGTGTCTCATTCTATTATATATACCCTCTATAAACCACCAGTGTATACGATACCCCATACACGTTGTTGTCAAACACTATGCTGTGGCTAAAAATAACCCATACTGACACAGAGACCCCCCCCCCCCCATACACACATACCATTCCTTTAAATAGCTGTGGTATTGATGGGACCACACCTCATCCATAATTTATCCAAACAAGCTCCCACTTACAGTCAGTGAAATGGATTTACAAGGAGTTGTGTTCACTCCCTCCTGTGGAAGCAGGATTGCACGGGGTGTCTGCTGTTGCTCTCGCGCTGGCGTGGCGTGTGGTGGCGAGAGACCGTATTTAGTACAACCATGGCGGAAATTGGGAGCATTGATTTGGATGTGCCGGAGTGCTCTATTCGGCTGAATGTCAACAGCACGCCGTCAGTAATAATGAATGGAGGACCCGTATTTACAGTGCTGTTGCCACAGCACTCCACTACACACACACACACACACACACACACACACACACACACACACACACCACCACCACCCCATCTCCCTGACTCCACATCTCCAAACGTGATGCGCGGCAACAGTCACCTAGCAACTGCGAGACAGCAAAAGGCTGCAAAGGAGCTTGAAAGCACACAGACAGCAGCAGGCAGGCTGGAAGGATCTGAGAGCCCGTGCCGGAGGTCAGGGGTTCACTCTCAGGTTGACCACGCAAGGGGAGGCCTTCAGCTCCTCAGCACATAGAGGCTGGACGGTGGGGGAAATGGGTAAAATGTGGTGGTCAAGCATATGCTGTGAGAGAGATCATTTGGTTTATCTTTCATTATCTTTGGTCCCCTGACCCCCATATTTTTTCTTCCGTCTGTGTCAAAGATAAGCAAGGCTTTACAATTCAGCATTATTTGATTTCTGAAATACACCATAGATTGAATTTGACATAATTCTTTGATAGGTCTTTACACTACTTGGCTTTTTTAATTGCTTAGTGTAGCCAAATGAATGAAGTTGCTCGCATGTGTAGGATACCCCTGAGATGAGAGCAGACAGAGTGCAGCCGCTTCATTAAGATGTGCTGCTTACATACATTGCCATTAGTGTTACTTATGAAGCTCATCTGCCCTCTGTGTATGTACAGATTATCTTCCCCCTCTGCACAAACATGATTCATCAGTTCCCTGTCTGCACACTACTTAAGAGTGCATCTGTGCGACTCTCCTCATTCGTATACACACACACCCCTCACAGAGTGTCATTCACATACATTCGCTCTTTTCAGTCCTCAACACACACACACACACACACACACACACACACACACACCAAACAACATTATTGTGTCACCACTTGAGCCCCAAGAGGAGAATGCTTTATGACACCAGCCAGACTTCTGGAAACAGAAAGCTCTTTCACTGTGGGTCCAGCAATTAACCTGCCTGTGTTCTCACAAGACACGAAACACACACACACACACAGCATTGAGAGGGGGCTATGAGGGAAGTCCCATTGACTATAGTTTGGGGCCTTGCACTGGTACAATTAGGATCCAGGCCCAAGAGAGGGACCCCAGACACTGCTCTGTGCTTGTGTGCGCTCCCTGCAAGCTGCCTGTGTGGCCAAATGGCCTGATGATTCTCAGCTGTTTCATCCTTCATTATTTGCCTCACAAACATTGCAGAGAGAGTCAGGCAGAAGTCGAGCTTAACCATTATGGCCTAAAATGTAATCTCAAACGCACCACTAAGCTGGAGTCTTAATGGTTAATTTGGATTTTATGAAATTCTATCAGTTGGTGTTTGGGAATGCACTACCTGCTCTAAGCTGCTCTTATGGACTAATGTAGATAGTGTAGCCCACAAACATTTGAAAGAGCACATTCAGAATCCAAATAGATGATGGAGAGAAAGAGCTCACATTTATATAGAGTGCAGCATGTGTTCCCACATGGAGTCGGGAAGAGTTCTTTTTTGGTAAATACTATGTGACAAGAGGGCCATGGAGCTGAGGAGAACCACAGCGAATGAGAGAACGGGGAAAAGAGAGCAGCAAAGGGGAAGAACGACTCGCAATCGGACAGACGTTGATGTATGAGTGTGATAATGCCAAAAATCTCACTCCTAAGCCCACACATAAATCACCCTGTCAGGCTACCAACGGGCACTCTATTCTCTCTGGGCGGCTACACACACACACATACAGAATAGCCTTTCAGAAACAGACTGGGTGTGCGCTGATGATAATCTTCCCCTTTGGGTCTGTGTTCACAAAGTGATCTGGCTCTCAATGGGATTCTGAGTCTGCTGCCGTTCCCCTTCTCATCTCTACCTGCTGTAGTTTGCTCTGCACAGGTGGAATGTATGCTCTGCACAGGTGGGATGTATGGGAGGCACAGGTGGGATGTATGGGAAGGAGCGTCAGTGTGCTTTACTGACCGTCTCAATACTGTATGTCCATCTCTTCCGTCTGCGCCTTGCTGTTGAGAGTACAATGGCTATCACTTTATCGCCAAATCCCTGCCTGCTGGTCTGCACTGTATCTGACACAAGTAGGTTTTTTCTTGTGATTTACACATCCATCAAGCCCAAGTGCCAGACCTCTATCGACCTCTCACTCTGTTCACATACAGATCAATGGCACTCCTAAGTACTGAAATCAATTATTGCAGTTACACTGGGTATTAATGACATAAATCAATCATGGTGTGTGCCAGCGGTTTTCCACAGCTATTGATTCCATAACCGTTTTATTTTTCTTTCACTCTCTGAAAAACTGTAGCCTTTTTGCAGAGCGAGGTGTTCTTTCTTGTTTCATTGAGGAAAACCCAGTCCTGATTTAGAAATTTCACTACAGTACTGTGGGTGCCTTTAGCATTTGTCTAGAGGCAGGTGTGTGTGTGTGTGTGTGTGTGTGTGTGTGTGTGTGTGTGTGTGTGTGTGTGTGTGCGTGTGTGTGTGTCTGAGAGATGATGATTTCTCGGCAGAGGTATCTGTGGGTGGCAGTTCAGTTCAGTTCAATCTCAGCTTGCCTGCCTTAAGAGCGCCCTTGAGAGCCCACAGATAACAAAAACACCTTTACAAAATGAAGCCAGTGTCCCAGTTTTTTTTTTTTTTCTGGCCCTCTCCATGTCTGATTAAAGCACTCCTTCTAGATCGGCTGTATTATACTTCTCATAATCCTACCTCAGGTTGGGTGGGAGGGGGGGTTGTTGACAGGGCTCTCCCAGCAGTAGCCACCAGCCCCCTGTTCAGTTCAGGAGCCATTCATACATCCAGTGGAACTGCTTGTCTGTTGGTGCGACAATGGTGCGACACCACTGCCGATGCAGACACACCACACATGGCCCTTGTTATACATTATATTATGCCACATATATTGTGCCATATATAATACATAATATGTGCTTGTTAGTTATATGATATTATAGCATTTATGACTTGATCTTTAAAGCATACATGGATTTGTCAAAGTAATGCCTTGGATATACTGGTAATAATTTTGATGTGTTGTGCCTACTGTATTATTTTGCCCAAATGAAGTTATTAATATTAAATCTGACCATTTGGAAATTGACTTTTCAAAATGCTAAACTCTGAACCACTCAGAGATTTGTGAAATGATGTACCAGATGATGGTGATGTACTGGTTTACTTTGAGCAGGTTTTTTTCCCTAGCCTTCAATTCTATTGCCAAGGAGATACAGAGGGGTTGTCACTTTCCCTTGAGACATCTGAAAGTGTACTATTCCATATTCCCCTACATAAGGGGCATCTTAAAACTAAACTCACTTACATGAAGCAATTTAGAGCGATTTCGGTTCAGTTGAAATTGCGCAAAACCAATCACCTTTGATTTTCTCCCACCCGAGTGATGGCTTGGAATGGTGGAGCCAGTATGAGTTCCAGAACAAGATTGTCCATTTTGAAGAGGACAGCTCTCATGTGGAGTAATGGGGGGGGGGGGGTGTCTGTGCTGTGCTTAGTGTGCTGTGGGTTTGGTTTGTGTGTCAGTGGCAGCTCATTGGGTGGCATTACGTAAGCGTGGGAGAGAGGGAGACGGGGATTATGTAAGGACGCCCTGTCACTCCCGCCATAGGCAGCCCTCAGTCACCTACTCCCTCTCCACCCCACCCAGCTCTCTCACCCTGTCTGACTCCTCCTCCCCTCCCATTCCCACTTCTACATCCTGGGTACTGTGTGTGTGTGTGTGTGTGTGTGTGTGTGTGTGTGTGTGTGTGTGTGTGTGTGTGTGTTTGGTGTGAATGTGCAGACATGCACTCTGGACCGCCGTCGATCAGGGTCAGTATTAGTGCAGTGCTAACCGTCAGGATGCTGTGCCACAGGAATGATGGGCCTGGCAGATTATGGTCGAAATTAAATTAGGAAGTGGCAAAATGAGATTTTATGACATCAGCACTGCAGATGTCCTTTCCTGTTTATGCAGCCTTTTACCCGGCAAATGTATCCAGACTGTCTGTCTGTGTGTGTGTGTGTGTGTGCGCCGGTGTGTGTGTTGTGTGTGCCGGTGTGTGCGTGTGTGTGTGTGTGTGTATGTATGTCTGTGTGCCGGTGTGTGTGTTGTGTGTGTGCCGGTGTGTGTGTTGTGTGTGTGAGAGAGAGACTGAGAAAGAGAACAGGGCTAGGAGAGAAAGAGACAAAGAAAAGAGAGAATGAAAATAAAAGTGAGTGAGAAAGAAAGAGAGGAAGGAGGGCTCTGAGAGCTCCCGGTGAAAGAGTGATTGAATGGGAATAAATGGGTGTGCTCTCCCTGCTCTCTCCTGCTGGGGCCATAGAGCGAGCACACGCACTGCACTGAGCTCACTCACTCACAGCACAGCTGCTTTAATGCTGCACAAATGTACATTTCACACACATTGTGCTCCAGAGTGATAGTAACCTAATAACCTTCATCTACACAGCGCTATTTCAAACAAACGGGCGTTAATTGAAACACGCTAAAGGTCCGTAAAATGCTCTAAGATTGCATGTGCTTACTGGGCCTTTCAAGTGGCCTAATGGTTGCAAATGCCAACGGAGGCAGCCCAGCATGCCAGGGCACTCGCCATGTCAATTGAGCCAATCAGAGAGAAATGACACCCCCGGGGTTATCATTATGGGAGCATGGAGGAGGGCAGAGGCCGCCTGGCACCGATTTACACATGGGCTCTGACCACGGCACGCAGCATGTCCTCTAGGCACGTCCACACATTTGCATTGCGCACAGGAGACGTCCACATATATACTGTACATTAGGCATTACGACACATGCACACATGCATTACACAACTGCATTGCACATAGGATACGTCCACACATACAGTATGCATTACACATGTAGGACAAATCCACACATATATTACGCTTATTATATGGCTCTTGTTTCTCAGCAAAAGCCACGACGAAACAGTTTATAAATAAATGTAAAGAGATATATCATGTGTTTATTTTTTCGTTTTGAAAAGTAGCCGTATGGTAAGTGGGATAATGTATGGAAAACCGGTCATTATCGGGAAAGTAAGTCCCTTCAGGGCAAAGCAAGACCCCTCCACGTCCAGTTCGCCCTGTCAGGACTTATTTTCCCAATAATGACCGACATTCCATACATTATCCCTTACATAGCATGCTTCCACACACGTATTGTGCATAGGACACATTCCCACATGCATGAGGCTTAGGGCACAGAGACATCCAGCAAGTGGAGTGTGTGTAGAGTGCATGTGGAAAAGGACTTCACACACTGACTTCTGAGCTTTGCATCAGCCAAATTATGTTTTGACCATGCATGGACTCGCAGGTCTGACTTATTTATGTTGCGCCTGCCTGACGCCGGCTGGAGTCTTTCTAACCCGTTAAATGTCATCTCCTCCATACAGTGCTTTTATGGAGACAGCATTTAAAGGGCCCTCGCAGCCTAGCGGCTCTCATCTCTGTGGCAAAGTTAGGAGATTGTTTTTTTTTTTTGTATAATTATATTTATTTGATTTCATACATGTAACAGAAATTGCTTATACCAGTACAGACATATTTACTATTATCAATTTACAATCCTACTCAGGCATGGTATTCACATTCTGTTACTCATACACCCATGCACCTATATATACCTAGGACACCCATACCCATTCATACTCCATACATACCTATATACCTGCTGGATGCCCTAGCACACACACACACACACACACACTCACCCATACACACACCTACACACACCTGGTCGCACTAACACCCCTACACTCACACATTGTTCTCCATGAAGTTCTCCCGTGTAGTCTTTATAACTTGCCCAACATTTGATTATAAAGATTCATAAATGTCCTGCCATACTCTATTAAATTGTTCTATTTTATTTCTGTCCTCACACATTGCTTTTTCTATACTTAAATAATATTTCATCAATCCCTTCCATGCCTGCATGGATGGGGCCTGTGTGTCTTTCCAATATTTCAAAATTATTTTCTTATAAACCAAGGAGGAAAAAAGAATCTGCCATCCTATTGGATACTTCAGATTATCTGTTCTCTGCAAAATACATAGTGTAGGTGTTAATTTGCACTCAATTTTGCAGGTTTCAGTCAACAACTTTTGAATTTCCAGCCAACCCTGTTTAATTTTCTTACATTCCCAGAAGGCATGTATAAGAGTGTCCACATGAGAGCCACATTTCACACACAAAGCAGAGGATGATGGGTTAAATTTATGTATTTGAGATTTTGTGTAATTAGGGCTGTAATGATTTACGATTCGAAACCGAAATCGCGACATTCATATCCACGATACTGTGTCGCAGTGTGAAAAGGCAGAATCGCGACACACCCTTTCTAGGGTTTCACAGTGCTTTGCAGCTTATGCGGCCGCAAAAGCAACCCACAACTCCCACTTTACTTATCGGTAGCCTACGTTGTCCAAAAACAAATAAATAAATAAATAATAATTTCATACCTCTCCTTGCTTTCATTGTAGACTATGTGTGCAACTTTACCAAACAGTATAGAAGTAAACCCCCTCTCCTTGCCCCGCTCTCTCGCGCTCCCTCTCACTCTCCCTCCCTCTGCTGCTCAATGAACACGCGCGACTTAAATAAAACATTCACAATCGTGAAAGCAAGGACGATAGACGACTAGCTAAATTACTATTAAATCCGCTTAGCATCATTAGCATGCTGCACATATTTGTTTAAAACTCTTGCATTGAAGTTGACTGATCATCTCAATACCAACGTTTCCCAAAAGGGCCTGTCCCAAGGAGAACAAGTAGCCTATTACCTTGAAACTTAAACACACATGGGGAAACTGAACAGTCCAATCAGTAGACTATGATAGGCTAAGCTATATGCTACTTTGTTTATAATATTTCCAGGCTTCAACCAGACAGCTGAATTAAAGAGGTAGAGTTGTAATAAAAAATAGTAGGCCTAGGCTATAGGCTAATCTGCATAAAGTGTGCTGTCATAAATATCAGTCATTCAGAAAAATATTTTTATATCAGGATATAAAATAATAGATATATTATATTGTTATCCTGTGGTGTTCTAAGGGAGGCTATTAAAATGTTATTTAATAAAATGTCTAGCCCCCCCCCAAAAAAAAAGAAAAGAAAAATCGAGATTCGTATCGAACCGTGGGTCAAAAATCGTGATACAAACCGAATCGTGAGGTTGGTGTATCGTTACAGCCCTATGTGTAATATGTTCTTGTCATGAGCTTATATTGTATAAGCCTCAGGTTTTCATTGATGGTAATATTATTGGTTAGGTTTAGTCCTTCCTTATATATATATCCCATATATATTTTTAAATGAGTAATTATCCACCTGTGACTCAATCAAACATTTATAAACTTTACCAATTAGTTTCTTTTTCTCCAATTTTCATAAAAAGCTTCTCTAATGTTGTTGATTCAGTATTATAATTTAGCTCAACATTCTGTGATATCCAATTTTTCAATTGTAGATGTCTAAATGTTTCATTATGTGTTAAGTTAAATTTATTTTTGAGCTGTTCAAAAGTCAGAATTTTGTTTTGGGATATAATGTCAGAGATAGTACTTATTCCTCTATTAATCCATGATTGCCATTCTAGTTTTAAACTTTGAATAGTGAGAGATGGATTGTTCCACAGGTGTGTATTTCTAGGGAGACTAATATGCACTTCTATAATATTTTTAATCTTCTTCCATGCCCCTAGTGTACTGTTAATTACAAAATTAGAACTACTGATTGTACGTTTTGTAAACATAGCTAAAAATAAATTGTCCGGCTTGAGTTGGTAATCTTCTATTTTTATCCAGGGATCTTCCTCTAATCTATTAATAACAGAGTTGATGTAAAAAGCTTGGGCTGAGTAGTAATACAGTTCAATGTTTGGGAAATTAAGGCCTCCCTCACTTCTGGAGTTCTGAATAAGTTTCCAACTTAATCGGTGGGATTTGTTTGACTAAATAAATGAGCTAAACAGTCTGTTAACCATCTTAAAAAAGTTCTTTGGTGGTATCACTGATACTGTCTGGAAGGTAAACAAAAATTTGGGTAACCATATCATTTTAATCAAATTTATTCTACCGATTAGGTTTATTGGCAGATTTGCCCACTTATCCAAATTTATTTTAAGATCTTTAATTAGAGCAACAAAGTTATCCTTATACAATATTGTTTTATCAGGGCTTATATAGCATCCTAGGTACTTAATCCTTCCTTTTTGCCATTTGAACTCCTTAAAAGACTCTTTACTCTTGGACAAAGGCTCTGTTATTGATAAAAGTTCAGTTTTCCCCATTTTATAACCAGAAACTTTAGAAAATTGTTTTATGATATTCAACACATTCAATTTTAGTGAGATACAACATAAGGTCATCTGCATACAAGTTAAGTTTGTAACACTCACCACCTATCCATATGCCAGTTACCTCTTCTGAATTCCGAATCTTCTGGGCCAATGGTTCAATGGCTAGGGCAAACAGTGTTGCTGATAGTGGACATCCCTGTCTTGTTCCTCTCGTACTTTGGATGGCCTCCGATAGGATCCTATTAGAGTAGACTTATGCTGTTGGTGCCTTATAGATCGCTTGAATTATTTAGATTATTTCCTGTGGAAAGTCATATGCATGTAATATTTCATATAGGTAACTCCATTCAAGGCGATCAAATGCCTTTTCAGCATCTACAGCCATTAATGTTAGATCTATTTTTTCTTTTTTAGCAAATTGTGATATTGATACACATGTTCTAACATTTGTTTTTAAATTCCTACCTTATATAAATCCTGTTTGGTTGTAATGGATAATAGATGGGAGTACTTTAGCAATTCTGTTATTCAGGATCTTTGTAATGATTTTATTATCACAATTTATCAAGCTTATAGGTCTGAAATCTGAAGGAGTATTGCATTCTTTACCTGGCTTTGGTATTACATTAATAATAGTCTGATACATTAATTGTGGTGGATTCCCATTTACAATGGCATCCTGTATAACTTCAAGAAAAATTAAACTTATATGAGGCCAGAACATTGAATAAAATTAGGCTGGAGAGCATGCATAGGCTGGAGAGCATGCGCGGCTGAGAGGTCGGAAGGGTTAGGAGATTGTTATGTATTAGTATTATGTACTTTATTAGATGTGTGTTGTGTGGCACTATCTTTAAGTCTACATCAGGAGTCACTCCATCAGCTGTTTATGTTAAGTTTAAATGCATACTTGCCATCACATAAATAGATATTTCTCCATCAGCTGTTTATGTGAAGTTTAAATGCATACTTGCCATCACATAAATAGATATTTGTCATCTATTGATGAATGATATCTATCTCTATCTCTGTCTCCATCTCTAGCAGTCCATTCAGCCATCTCGCCCTCTGTCAGACTCTCCATATATTTGTCTTTTTCTGCCAGGGCCTCTGCACACTGCTCCCAGTGGAATGTTAGGATGAAAGTGAATGTGTTAGAGAAAGAGACGGAGTGCACGTCCATCCCAGGCAGCAAAACTCCCTGTGCAGCACAGCTGTCCTCTGGCAGACGGCGCAGGAGGCTGAAGGCTGTGGTGAAATGCACTTTGATGTGGGCACTAATGTGTTAGCATGAAGTCATTACAGGGACATGTATGAAGCTGGGCATTTTGCAGAATGCTTCTTTCTTGCCCCTGGACTGCAAATTTCTTTATGTTCCGTGAATGCAAATTTAATGATGGCGGAATTCGCTGACATTATTATTACTAGGTCTGACTGAGACTGATAGCTACGACGTAAACCTAATGTTTCGCGCTGGCTACACTTGCGTCTTTTGATTGGATGAGCGCCAGTTTCTTAATCACAACAAAATATATGTATGTCATTGATTAGTTGCATTTGAAAGGTTGCATTTGAAGGGCGTGAAAGGCGAAATAATTTAATGTTGCATTATCGAATGTTATGTTTTGTATCATGGACATTATTTGTTGCAAATCTCCCGACCACTATGTCGACCTGAGACCGCAAGACCAAGACAATGAGACCAAGACAAGACCGAGTGATCCGAGACCAAGACAAGACCAAGACCAAAGACAGTCGAGACTGTGACAAGACCGAGACCACGTAAAAGTGGTCTCGAGACATCCAACTCTAGCTTTTACACACGCAATGGCACAAACACACACACTTACAACACACTTATACACACACTTACTCACAACAGAGCTCGAGCAGCCCCTGAGCTGTGCATTGTAAAAGTGGGTTAGCAGGCGGAGCTGTGTGAAGCGTGCTTTTGTGTGTGTGTGTGTGTGTGTGTGTGTGTGTGTGTGTGAGCACAAAGCAGAGGAATCACAGTTCTGCGTATCCTAGGCAACAGCCCAGGAGGCTGATGTCACAGGCACGTCACATGACAGTGTGGGAAAGAGAAGAGCTATTGCTCACAGCAGAAATCTGTGTGCGTCACTGCGAGAGAGAGAGAGGCCAGGAGACTTTCTGTGTGTGTGTGTATGTGTGTGTGTGTGTGTGTGTGTGTGTATGAGAGACAGAGAAAGAGGGAGAGAGAGTGATCTATGTTCCTTCATTTATGTGTCTGTCTTAATGACTTCACAAAAACATGTCTCCAGGTGTGACATAAAAAAATCAAAGCCATACGTATTTTGCAAATGTTATTTCATCTTGGATCATTATTTAATTATCTCATAAAAAAGATGATTTAAAGAGCCTCCGTCATAGTGCACCTCTGTGGCTGCTCATTTTTAGATTTCGCTCGCAGCTTAGGGGGCAGATTAATGGAGGCAAATGGATGTGGAGCAGGAGCAGTCTCTCACTCACAGTGGCTGCCTGGAGAGAGAGAGAGAGAGAGAGAGAGAGAGAGAGAGAGATGGATGGAAAGCCAACTGGAAACCATGATGGGCTCATTAAAATGTGATCAGTCCTGAGGCAGTAGACCTGCTCTGCTCTCTGCATGGGCCTGTATGGGAGCTCAGTTACAGGCAGCCAGGGTTCCTGGAGGAACACAGTGCAGTTTGTACACACAGTGCTCCAAGAATGTCACTTACAGAATGGTCAACGCTGTATTCTTTAATTAGTCTGGCATTTCACATTTTAAGAGAGTTTTGAGAGTGGATTTTGTTTGATCACTGATTAATTAATAATTAATTGGTGATCAAGCGTGCTCATTACTTTTTCTAGTCATTCTATTCTAGTTGTTAATTGTTCTTTCCTTTGGTTGTGTTGTTGTTGTGGTTGTTGTGGTTGTGGTTTTGTAGTTTGTTTGTTCTGAATTGCAAATGAGTTGGCGATTAAAAGTCCCGTGCTGTCCGTGGGCTGCTCTAGACTTGATTAAGATTCCAGCTTTAGTCTCCGCCGCGCTCGCTGTTCTCCCAGGTGAATACACGGCGACGAGCTCACGTCTCATCAGTGGCGCACACTCTCGCAGCGCTGAGTGGTGTGGCTGGCGTTCAGGTAGCAGCAGCCCATCTGATAGCTGCTGCTCTTATAGCAGTGCACCCTGCTTCCTTATCAGCCAGCGCGAGGGACACTGTTCCACTCTGCCACTGCTCCCAATTAGCATTCCCCAAACACGTTCCTTTCTGGCGGCCCACTCTCTGTCCCCAGACCCTGTGTCCCAGCACAAATAAATATTGTCTGCATGTTTCCTGGGCCTGTGACGGATATCTCATTTCCCCCGTCTCTTCTCACCTCTCAGGCCTCTGGTTGCAAAATCATCTCCCTGCTGCTTTGGCTACTTTTACTGCCATATCCTCAAATAAAGCATGCATTTGTAAATCTTTCTGATTTTATTTAGATACAGTAGCAACATATTTGGCTGTTGGTTCATTTGTCTGTCTGTCCATTTCTCAAACAAATAGGTGTATGTGGCTAAACGCTGAATAGGATAGCTCTGTATTGCAGATTATTGCATATGCATGATCTTACATTTCCACCAGAAGCTGCACTGGTTTAGGCGGCATTTCAGCTGCAGTAACCTGCTACAAAATCTGCATCGGGGAGCTTTTCTCTGGTCCAGCAAACCAGTTAGTCACCCTGCTGACTAACTTTGTACAGTTAATTTAAGGCTCATATTTATTTACAGTGTTGTCCCAATTAGGAAATAGCCGTTAGCCTAATGTCAGGCCGTTTTGCCATTGGTGGAATGTTTTCCATTGGCTGTGAAAATCATTTAATGTACAAGGCACCACTTGCTTCCTGGGGCTAACTTAATTTTGAAAACGGTCAAAACAGTGTCCCAAATAACCTAAAGAGGAGCCTAATATGAAAACACGAATGTCTAAAACTACAATGGTAACATGCTATATAGCGCCACTAGCTGTTGAGAGCAGCGGTCTCAGTGAGGATGAGCTGTCTCGTTTGCTGCATTAGCACTCATATGCTCCATGAGCTGGAGGAGCAGGCTCATGTCATTGTTGACCTTACATCAATACAAATGTTGGACCAGATTTTCTTTTCTTTGCATTTCTAAAAGCATTTAGGTTGCAACAGCTCATTTAGGTTGTTCAACAGCTTCATACCATTTCAGGGCATTGTGTCATTAGGCTAATGTAATTATTCATAGTATGCACCCAGGCACAGACATTTGGCTTGGCAGGGTTAAATTCTCTATACAGCAAGATTGAAACATCTAGATCAAATACAGCCATTAGAAGAAAGAAAATATGCAATGCTACAAAGTAATGCACAAGCAGAAGTCCATTTAACATAAAAACCAAAATAGGCGGTGGACCATAATATAACTCGCCTAAGTGTAAAAGCAAGAAAGTTGTGCTGTTACATATAGCCTAAATGCATTGTTTTGCCATTTTCTGACACAAGTCACAAGGGGACACTACACCCTCAGCAAAAAGCTGTGAGTCAAAGAAACCTGCCTGGTCATTTTCACACCATTGTCTGTGCAAAACCATAGCCCAGGCAGGTCTGTCATTATGAGAAGCTCAAGGAAAGATCCTGTTTATGTGTATTCCTTGACTGGCATGCAAGAGTCTAAGTGATTGCTGATTTACTGTTTCAGTTCATTTATGTTTTAGGATCTTCTTTCTTTGTATTTGCTGGTGATTCTGTTTGTTTAGGACAGTACTGGGTTGGACTGAGAGTGGTGTGTATACACAGCTTGTTATATGTTATATGTCTTCACAGGTAAACCAGGACAACGTGGTCAAGGTGGGTCACAGACAGGTGGTCAACATGATTCGACAAGGAGGGAACCGGCTCATCATCAAAGTGGTGACAGTCAGTAGGAATTTGACCCCAGATGACACCAGTCGGAAAAAAGGTACAAACAAAAGTCTTTAATGATAATATTGCCTCTACAATAATGATTAAGATTAATGCACGCACCATATAGCCATATATTGCATACTTCCATACCTTTATACCAAAGAGAAGTCAGTCAGGTTATGCCAACAGCACCTAGCGCTAAGTGCCCTCCTCATAAAGGTGCAGGGGTTCCTGTGAAGCTGTGAAATGGCTGTTTGCTGCGTGAGGAGCGGCTGGGAGCCAAGCCCAGCGGAGGGAAATAAAGAAATGAAGAGAGGGCAGGGGGCGAGGGCAGAGACAGCAGCGGGGCCGGTGCCCGTGCCCACGCTGGTGCCAGGCTCTCAGCGAGGAAGCCCTGCCGCCTGCTCGCTTGGCACCGCTCGGACACTTCCAGCCTGGAGCAGACTAGTGCTGCCGAGCGGGCATCTGGCACTTGTGATGGCCACGCTGCAGGGCATGGGCACACTCCAGCACCCATCCCGCTGGCACGCAGGGGAAGGGGGCACAGACACTGCCATCTGAATGCCCACTTTGATTTAGACGAGAGACAAGAGTTGAGCTCTGTGAACCTACTCGGGATCAGTGGCATCAGCAGCGGTAAACAAAATGTCCAAAGCAAATCCTCGTAGGCAAACACACATGGCCAAGCAGCGAGGCCCAGTCAGGCAGTGCGAAGTGAACACTCCTGAGCTCAGATCTGATGCCATTAACCCTCTCTTGTCTCTCTGCAGCGCCTCCACCTCCCAAGAGAGCACCCACCACCGCACTCTCCATGCGCTCCAAATCCATGACCTCGGAGCTGGAAGAACTAGGTGAGACTTCCACTGGCCACACATGAACAAAGCATGCTCCATCTGAATGTTGTTAGCGTATGGATGACGTTCAGCACTGGTCTGACAGAACCATAAACCTGGTGTCCCCCTGGTTCTAACGTGCTGGTCTCTTGCCTTGTTACTTTTCTTTTACGTTTGTGTGATTTATTTGAACCTTTTTGTCAATGATTGATCCCAATAGTGGATAAAGGTAAGCAGGGATGCTGGTGTGTGTGAATGCACATCAGCAGTGTGGTGCGTCTGGTTTTGTATGCTGCATATCCGTCAGAGGTCAATGTGGCCAGTGCAATATTCAGCTGCCCATGCCACAGCTCCACACACCACGGGCTGCTCTCCCCACTCATTACATGCACCCTTGAACCTTGCATGTTTTTTTTGTTTTTTTTTTCAAATTCAGCTGCTATAGGAGAGTTACATAGACGCATGCAGGCTACTGAGGAAAAAGATGTGGCATGTGTCTCTTGGTGTAGATGATCACTGCGATCATCACCCCCATTATTCATTCTGATGCAGTAGTAAGTGCTGTGAAGTTATCATCCCATACATCAGGTCTTGAAAAAGCAAATCAGGCTACCAGCTCCTAAGCCTCTCACACACAATTTTCCTCCTCATCTCACTGATGTCTGTGTGAACAATACAAATCAATGATCCACTGTGATACTTGTTCCTAAATTGTACCTGTGGGCCGTGTCTGTCCATTTGCATTGGAGCTCGACTGTGTGTGTTTAGCAGAGAGTGGATGTGCATATTAAGTCAGTGAAGACACAGGCCCTGGGACCTGCATATCTGTTTCATCTGCATTGCATTAGAGAGTGAGATGATCACGGTTTGACTGCAGGGGAGTAAGTCAGCGCTTCCATGAAGGACTCTGCTCAGGAATGTCTCCTGCTGCTAACAGATGGAAGAAACAGGTTATTTGGATTAGTTATTGAATGGTGCTCCACACAGAGTACATCCCTGCTTTCAGTCCATCCTAGTGCATCCCAGCCTTCAGTCACCTGTTCATCTCTGGCAGTGCAGTTATCAGATTTGCACTTCATTTCTATACATACCGTAACTTTGTCTTACTAGACATGATTCATTTATTTCTGCGTATACAAGATTTAAAGATTTAAGGGAGCCTGCCAGCTTTAGATAATCCCATATACTGTATGTGTGGCATGCACTTGTTGTTGATGCATGAATGTGGACTACAAGTTCACATACAGCCCCATGTATCCATTAGCTATTCCCCTTGGCAGGATCCAATCACCTCCTGCTCTGCTGTCCATCGATTACATGATTTCAGCCTTGGAGTCTCAACTTTGTTCTGAGATGGCTTCTTTCCATTTGTGTTCTGTTGATTAAGCTTACACTGACAATGTGGCTCTTTTGTAACATTGAGTGATTGAAAGAGAGAGAGAGAGAGAGAGAGAAAGATCACTACCAAGTTTTGCTCTATGACCTTTCCTTCTTCTCCCAGCCACATTAAGGAAAAAGAAAGGTGGTAAGTTCTAATGGAATATTCGTTCCAATATCTTAAAACCACTAATATGTTTTTCATCCATTTAAATTAGTTTGACCTGTGCATGGTACCTGTTTTAACCCATATAATGTACATTTATTCATCATTTTAATTGCATGCTCAAGCTAATGTTATCACCATGTTCTATATCTTTTGGCATCATCGACACCATGTGACACCAGTGGAGCATAAACATCATTTGTTTGTATTTTTGGAATTTACATTTTGTCACACACACTGATATTACAGGAAGGGATTTTTGTGTTCACATTTCTGTCATTTTAATGTGTTTTGTTTATTTTAAAGCTTCCTAAATCACATGTGCGGCTCGTATCTTTTTGTAGTGTAAACATTAAGTTACACCAGCACAGAGCTTCATGTCTTGAGGGATATGTTGCTCAGGTGTGCAGTTACCCTGCCTACACAAGCCGTGCATTCCAGGAGCACTTCTTGGCTCAGAAAAAAATATATATACATCACTTCAGGGAAATGGTCAAACCTCCATATTGAATCTCATAGCCCATGTGTTGTTTTGTCAAGTCCTTTTTTTTGTGCGTGTATATATATGTGTGTGCGTGCGTGCGTGTGTGCGTGCGTACATGTGCGTGCGTGCATGCGTGTGTTTGTGTATATGCGTGTGTGCTTTATATGTATGTGTGTGTATGCGTGTGTGTGTTATATGTATGTGTATGCATGCCATGCGGGATAACTCCTCTACACCTGTGTATTTTGTGTTGGTCTCACTGGATATCTGTTGGCAGGATCTCAAACTGAGTTTTGGAATATGCTGTGCTATTTGTGAGTCAAACTCAGCATCAAGTTCAGATATTGCACTGGTTTAGACTTCAAGAAAAGCTCGCTCAAGAAATAAACTTGAGTATGGATTAGTGATTTACAGAGATACTGTGTTTATATCTTGCTTATTTATAACAAACCTGTTTGTGGTTGAGTTTCAGTCTTCAATATGAAATTGTCTTTGCATCGGTGTGTCTGTGTGTGTGTGTGTGTGTGTGTGTGTGTCTTAGCCTAATTTAAAGATGCATGGTTGGCATGGTAATGGGGTTACATTAATCTAATACAGGAGCAATATACCTAGAAGGCCGAGCTGCTATCAAAACAGTCACTTCCTGCATCAGTGCACGTGGCCATTACTGCCAACACTCTCCTCAGCAGACAATCCCGCTGACCAGCAATCATTCTGAAGTGTCTATTTATAGTGTGCAAGACATTATGATACACAGATACATCCCCTGCTTTCTATGAACTTCAGAACCGGTGTACAATATAGCACAATGAACATCCCTTTTATCAGAGGTCACGGCCAGAACAGGGAGGTGGAGGAGTTAGAGCTGAGTTAGTACTTATGAGAGTGCCTCTGTATGTGTTTGTGTTGTCTGTGTGTGTGTGTGAGATAAATATAGTGCTGAATGTGTTCTAGTCATGCACTCCTCCATGTCTGTATTTGTATATTGTATTCCAGTGCGTCCATGGTGTAGTTACTGTATGTATGAGTGAAGTAGCTGATAGAGCTCAAATTGAGGGTGTTGTTGTATGCATACAGTATATAGTGTCATGGTGCTAGACAGTTTGATCATCTGTGTGTTATTTGTTTGTACTGTATGTGTAGAATGTGTAGTTTGTATATGTAGTACATGTAGTATGTGTCTATTGTAGTTATGTGTGTGTTTTTTTGTTTTTTTTGTTTGTTTCTTTGTTTGTATGTACTGTATGTATGTATGTATGCACAGTATGTGTGTACTGTATGTTTATTGTATTCATGTGTGTATACATTATAGTTATGTGTGTGTTTGTGTCTAAGTGCGTGTGTGTATACATTATAGTTATGTGTGTGTTTGTGTCTAAGTGCGTGTGTATATACATTATAGTTATGTGTGTGTTTGTGTCTAAGTGCGTGTGTGTATCCTGATTTGCGTGCAAGACATGTCCTGTACTGAAACTCCTTCTCTTCCTCCTTTTCGTCTCTGTGTAGATGCTCAGGCTTCTAATATTGAGGGTCTGAAGAAGAGGATTGTTTTTCAAGTCACACTAAGTAATCATCTTAATGCATGGAGGCTTTCCAAAAAAAGACAAAAGAAAAAAAGAAAAACCAGTCTTGGCATGTGGCTCATCGGCAGTGGCTAAAAATAAGACAGAATTACTCAACACTTAAAGCGCTTGCACGGCTTTGGGGGCTGTCCACAATCGGTTCAACTTTTGTTTGATTTACTTGTATTATTTCTGTTTTCTTTTATGTCTGTCTTCCTTTTTTCATTTCTGTTTGTGTCGGATTAAAACAGATATGATGTGACTGGCTTTGGGCGTTTCCAGATTAAGATTTTCTAGATTGTATTTTAGAGGTCATATTTGGTCACTTTATTATTCACCTTTGCTGTGCGGCATGTTTTACAGATAAAGTGGACGAGGTGCCCTCCCAGAATGCCATGCGGGATAACTCCTCTGTGGACATGCGAGTGGCTACTATTAAGCCACGCCCCAGCAGCCGCTGTTTGGCCACACCCACTGATTTTAGTGTGAGTCCCCTCAACTGCCCACCACATGGACTGTTACGAATGAGAATATACAAAAGAGAAAATAAAACAGTTCTTCCATACAGTACAGATAAGGACATCGAGTAGCGCTGTCCATATAAGACATCATGTGTGCAAGGAGAAGAAAATCCAACTGGTTGATGGCTTATAAAAAAGTCTATGTGGACAAAAGGCATACAGTTTGAAGCACAATGGTCATCAAGCTGCTAAAATATCCTTTTCTTGAATACCTTCTCCTGTTTTCACCAGGACTGCACTAATATTTCATCTCTATGCAAGATACTGAAATGGTCCTTTTGTTTAGGAAAGGCTGGTGTTTGTACTTTAATGTAAATGTTCCCACTCCTTTTTGCAGTCTTTCTACGAGCGGCAGGGTGTAGCTGTAGTGCCCCCCACGGTGCCAGGGCCGTACCTGGGTGTGCCCAGGGGCACCATGAAGAAGCAGAAGTCTATAGGTGAGAACACACATCGCACATGAAACAGAGAGCAACACGGGGCAGTCCAGCACACAGGTGATGACACATGTGGTATATACATGGACCCTGTGGCCAGCATGATTTACAGTAAAACTCTAATATAATATACATACTGTACAAATATAGTCCAAGTGCAGTGTGTGCCAGAAGTGCAGTTGGACTGGGAAATCTTGGACAGAAACTAGCACATAAATGTAGTAAACGTTCCTTTTTAAATCACATCTGTAGTGGCTGTACTGCAGTTATGATGCATCTGACATTGATAACTGATTAGTATTGATATAAAAACATTTTGCGATCAATTTTGAGTTGAGTGCCCAGAACAGTAGCATAGCCTCAGCTGAGTTCATTATGTCCCATTATCACTAAATTAGAGTGATCCTCCCTGCCATTTTGAATTCTTGAGATGGGCCATTATAACTAATTATGCATGTGCTGAAAGACATTCTTTACGATCACTGAGTGCATTTTAATGCATGGTAATTCGTTTAATTCATGGTCCTTAAATTCCGCTTTGCCTTTGAGAGTCTCTGGCCTGAGGCGGGCGAGTGTTGGATTAATATTCCTCATAGTGTTTATCAGACTCTATATTTGGTCCTATTCCCAGGGGAGAGTCACTCAGACGTATTCCCTCCTGCTCAGACGGGACGGTTCGCCAGGTTGCTCGTTTCTCGTTGGCCGTCTCTGGCGCGGCGGCGTCAGTGCCAGAGCAGGTGCAGTGCTGTGAACGGAGAGACGGGTGATAGCGCTTGTGTTGTTCGCCGAGATTTATGCCAACGTCTCGCGGCTTTGCTTCAATAGCGCAGTGAGAGAGCGTTAAGACTGAATTTACGGTGTTGTCTGTACCAAGGATGAAGTCATTTGACTGGAGGCCATTCAGGGCTACTGTCCCCATCTCTTATGTTGCGCTGCTAGACTAAAGTGTTCATCATTGTCGTGGCTCAGTTTGGAGGTCGCCTCAGGACATATGGTTGAAGCCCTCCTTGATAATTGGATGTAATAAACTCTGCCTGTCTTCACAGGAATTACTGAGGAGGAAAAGCAGTTCCTGACGCCTCCTCTGCTGAAGTTCACCCGCAGCCTTTCCATGCCCGACACCTCGGAAGACATACCCCCTCCGCCTGGCATGTCGCCTCCATCGCCCCCGTACAACTCGCCCAGCGGCCCCGTGGCACGCGGGTACAACACCACTCAGCCGGGGTTCACCCAGAACTCTGTCGGCAGGGGCCACCCCAACCGGTCAGACCCCAATCTGGGCACCATCCGCCGAGACAGGCCGTACCACCGGCAGAGCTCGGAGCACTTTGACGTTCAGACCTCCTCAGCCCAGCAGCCGCTATGCAACCGGACCCGATCGCCCGTGCCCGAGAACCCCTACTCCGAGGTGGGCAACAAGAATCCGTACATCCCCGCCAAGCCGGCGCGGCGGAAGGGCATGCTGGTGAAGCAGCCCAACGTGGAGGACAGTCCGGAGAAGACCTGCTCCATCCCCATCCCCACCATCATCATCAAGGAGCCCTCCACCAGCAGCAGTGGCAAGAGCAGCCAGGGGAGCAGCATGGAGATCGAGCCCACCACCCCAGAGCACACCGGCCAGCTGCGGCCGGACGAAGGGCCCAACATCAGCAACCCGTTCGCCGCCGCCATCGCCGGAGCCGTGAGGGACCGCGAGAAGCGTCTGGAGGCCCGGCGGAACTCCCCGGCGTTCCTGTCGACAGACCTCGGGGATGAGGACCCCAACCCCACCCCTACGCCACGCCTACGCCAGTCCAAGTCCATCGACGAGGGCATGTTCAGCAACAACGAGCGCTTACGGAAGCTCATGGCCCCGCCTGCCTCCCTCCTGGGGCTGTCTCCCAGTGGGGGTGGAGGAGGAGGAAGAGGTGGTGGTGGTGGAGGGGGTAATGTGACGGACTTCAACACCCCCGAGCCCACCCTTGTGCGAGAACCTCTCAACACACGTACAGGCAACTGTCCCAATCTGGACAGCCCCGTTAGCCTCCCTGTTGTTAAGACCTATAGCTCCAATGGTGGAGGTTATTTGCATCCTGTGACGGGCAAGGCCCTGGACCCCAACTCCCCCTTGGCTCTGGCCCTAGCTGCCCGCGACAGGGCCATGAAAGAGCAGGGCCAGCCTCCCCCTCCACCTCCCAAGAATGAGCCCCAGAAGCCGGACCTTCACCAGCCCCTCTTCATTGACACCAAGCTGCGTTCCAGCATCGAGGCCAACTACACGGCCGCCGCCACCATGGGCCGGCCCGCCGGGAGAGGAGGCCTGCGCCGGCAGAACACCGAGTCCAAGTACGAGACGGAAGGGGCCAAGGAGAACAAGCCGTCGGCGGAGGAGAAGAAGAACATGCTCATCGACATCGTGGACACGTCGCAACAGAAGTCGGCCGGGCTGCTGATGGTGCACTCAGTGGACCAGGCCAAGTCCAAAGAGAGCAACAGCCGAGGGGGGCCGGAGGGGTCGCCAGGGCAGGACAGCACGCCCGCCGAGCTGAGGGACCCCAATGCCAAGCCGTCGTCCCCCGCATCTGCCCACGCCCCTGCTCCGACGGCTGCCCCTGGCACCAACCCGCAGGCCCCTGCCCCAGCCCATCCCAAGACCATCATCACCATCAGCTCGGTGGACGAGCCAGTGAAGCTCCCCTTCCACATCCCACCTCCACCTCTTCCTTCGGTAGACATCGAGGAGGAGTTTGAGTTCGCCGATCCACTTCCGCCTCCTTTGGAATTTGCAAACAGCATTGACATCCCTGAGGACCAAGCAGGGGCTATCGCAGAACTCCTTAAGCTCCAGAGCAAGAACGGGACTGGGAGAGGGCCTGGCCCCTTACCCCCTTACCACCCCCACGCTCCCCCTCCGGTCAGCGTGGAGCACAGGCGGCCCGCAGGACTCTCCAACTGCGTCGGCGGCCCGCCCGGCTACCCTCCTCCGCCCCCCGAGAGCTTCGAGCACGTCACCGACTCGGGCATCGAGGAGGTGGACAGCCGGAGCAGCGGGGACCCCCACCTGGAGACTACGAGCACCATCTCCACCGTGTCCAGCATCTCCACGCTCTCGTCGGAGGGCGGCGAGGCGCTGGACACCTGCACGGTCTATGCAGACGGGCAGGCCTTCTTGGTGGACCGGCCCCCGGTGCCCCCCAAGCCAAAAGTGAAACCCATCATCAACAAAAACAATGCACTTTACAGGGACCCGCTGATCGAGGAGAGCCTGGAGTCCTTCGGGATGCCCCACTCGGTCCCTCCGCCGCCCCCTGGTGGTGCCGAGCCGCCCAAGACCCCCACGCAGAGGAGCTCCAAGCTTTGGGGGGACCCCCCGGAACTGAGGAGCCCCCCCTCGTCACTGCCGGACCCCAAGGCCAACATGATCAGTGAGCTCAGCTCCATCCTACAGCATATCAACAGGGATCGCACACCCAAACCAGGGGAGGTGCTCGACTCACCCACGGGATCCAGGTGCTTTGGATCAAGGTAATGCAGCCTGAGGTTCTTTATGTGTTTGTATTTGGCCACTGCATAACCTTTAGGTTTCAAATGGTATGCTAATTATGTTGTATGATTGTATTGGTATTTGACTGTTTTGTATATTTTGATCTACAGTGATCCATCCATATTGGTATGATGATGTTAGAAGTAACAGTGGTGCAAGTTGATCCACAGTGGAAATGTAGCTGTATGCTTGGCATATTGTTAGACTTCTTGATGTAGACGTGACTTGGACGTGGACTTTCTTCAGAATAAATATCCTTAGACTCTACTTATGCCCTACCGTGCTACAGTGGGGATATGTTACTGTAATATTCTGAGGTAGAGGTTCTGAATATATCACTGACTATCTCATGTTTTTGTCTTCTGTTATCTCAGAAAGCGTTGGTTTCATTTCCCTTTGATATCATAGTGGTTTTGAGTTGGTGAGGCCAATGACTAAAATGAGACCACTTCTCCTAACATGTTTATTTTAGCAGAAGGGATCTTTTTGAGTGAAGCAGTAAACTCTTGGATGGACCCTCCGCCTGAAGCCCACATGTTCTAAATCGTCTGGCATAGCATGAAGGAGGAGAGGTTCAATTATTCACAGATCACATACATTTTGCATTAAGTGTTCTGTCCTTAACCTCTCAGGTGTAGAGCACAGAGATAGAGGGTCATTGCAGTTTCATCCCTCTCTCCGTCTTTCTCTCTCCTCCTCATGTTTCTCTCTCTCTGTTCCTCTTTTATTATGCTTTAGACTAGGATCATAATGGCATTTAGGGTCAGAAAGAGTACAGTGTACTGTTGCCTGGTTGTTGCTACCAGATTGAAGTTGTGTCATACTGATTAAGTTTGGAGCAGGGTTCCCACGGGTCATGGAATTTCTGGAATATCATGACATTTTGGATAGTCTATTCCAGACATGGAAAGTCAGGGAATTTTATCATTTTTGGGTTAAAGTCATGGAATAGCAGGGAATTTTGTTGTAGCAGTTTAAAATGTACTTGCCGGAAATAATACATTAATTCAAATATTTCCATGCAGAATTGCTTGAGTAGCCCAAATTTATTTATTCAATTCCCATTTATTCATCTCCCGCTCTAAAAAAGTAAAAGATTCTTGAACAGCTGCTCTGAAATCATTGGTCAGTATATTGTACAATTTATTATATAAAGTTAGTCATGGAAATTCAGTTTTTTTGTCAGAGAATGTCAGGGAAAAGTCATAGAATTTTACATTTAACTTAGAGTGGAAACCCTTTTGGAGGGTGACAGTAACTGCAGGATCACTGATGTCTGTAGTGTTTTTTACCTTTTTTACTCATGAAGAATTTCTCTGTTGTGAACATGTAAATTCAACAGCAGCAGCACAAACAGGATTGAATCAGTGTAGTTTTTTCTCTTTCAACGCTTCATGACAGAGCTTTGATTTTCATTTCCTTCAGCAGGATATTGGGTCAACAGGCTTTTGTAGTGTGTTTTTATTTAGTTTTGATGAAAAGACTTTATATGCATCTTGTATCTTTTTTTTTTTTTCATGTGTGAGATCATCTGGGGTCTATCATCATGTGAAGATGAGTCTGATGTGACATGGCCTGTGCCTTTAGTTGTGCCCTGATAGGCTAACCCATGCTGAATGACAGCAGGAGATGAGGGCTCGTCATCCTATCTTCTCCCTTTCACCGTGAACTGGGGTCACCAGGAATCTCTAATCTCTGCTTTAATCAGTGCTCGACACCACAACTCAATGACAAGTACAGCATACAGCACCAAGGGTTTTTTCCCCTCCAAAGGTTCTCAGATTAATGTGTGTGCTCCGCCTGTGAACGAAACAGTTACCTAGCAACATGCCGATGATGGCTGCCGTGGGGCCTGGTTGGAGTGTCAGTCCGATTAGAAAAGGCTCCAACCTCCCAGCCTGAGGGGTTGTTGTGGGGTTGCTAACCAACCCACACGAGAGTTCCGTCCGACCACGGCCCCTCCACGGCACGCTGCCTGGCACGAGCATGCTGGCCCCTCGCGAGAGAGCAGAGCCCCGTTCACCCACCCAGACTGGACACAGCGCCAGGGTTGACCATCAGTGGGGCTGCCCATCCTGGCCTGCGCGCTCATGTGCGCGTCTCGGGCTCGAGCAGCCATGTGGAACTTAATTTGATCAATTCTACAAACGCCATATGAAGAGCCGTGCGGCCATGCTGCCTCTGGCTGTGCTCCCACGTCTGACCAGCATGGACGTGCTGACCAGTCCAGTGGCACGCACGGCACGCTCAGCCAGGCCAGTATGGCCTGTGAGTAGAATGATCATTCTCTGATCATTTTAAATAGATATACCTTTGATCTTAAACATAGTTGTACATGGAGACAAAGCACTGGTACCAAAATAAATGAGTTCAGCCATGGGATGTGATGAGCCCAGTAATGTAACTTGTTTGCTATGAATGGTGAAGACTGAGGGAGTAGACCAGACATTTGTCATTATCAGTGATGTATCAACTTACAGGCAGACCACTACACCAGGCACATAGCTAAAGCGTCTGCTGCAACAATTAGCTTCCACTATAATCAATGCAAGTGGCTACACCAGACGTGATGGTAGTGCGTACATTTGGAAAAATTAGACCAATTTTCTAAAACTATTTTTACGCTTCAATTGTGCATCCGGTGTAACACGGCTGTAAGAGTGAAAGTATAATGGAGACAAGTCCTCAAGTGTTTGAACTGGTTTTTGTTGTGGCTTACGTGTGTGCGTACGTGTGTAGGATGGTGATGGTTAAACCAAAAAACCCTGGTGGACAGCCGATATCCTTTTTCTGCCATGTTGAAATACAGTTTTATAAGAGGCCCTAACATGCAGAATGTGGTGGTTTATAAAATGGAGATTTTTGTTAGTTTATCTAAACTTTTGCATTCCCTGTTTTGATCATGTTTGATACGCTGCATTAGTCTTGTGCTCACACAGCTGATTTGGGCGGTCCCATGCAACTTTGCCAAAGAAGATTAAGCGGCTAAATCTCTGAGGTAGCAGGTCACTTGCAGCTGTGGTGGTATAATCATTGAATTGACTAAATGAGTGTAATACCATTAGAGGTGCTTCATCAAAAGCCCGATTAAAGGCCGTCTAGCAGGCCTCACTCCTCTCATGTGGATGACAGGCTCTAAAGGGATGAAACTGCCATGTCCACTGATTGATTGACAGGAAAAGTGGGCCATTCTACATTGTTCACATGCCATTGATGTGTATTTCATGTGTTTTGTGTTCATGCTTGTATGTTTCTGCATAATATAATACAACCTAAAGAGAGCCCAAGCTACTTAGTCCTCATTTTAAGATCATATTTGTTCTGTACCAATATTTGT
Source organism: Alosa pseudoharengus (assembly GCF_046254945.1). Taxonomy (NCBI): domain Eukaryota; kingdom Metazoa; phylum Chordata; class Actinopteri; order Clupeiformes; family Clupeidae; genus Alosa; species Alosa pseudoharengus. The sequence goes on along the minus strand of NW_027468630.1, from coordinate 36,452,864 downwards.
ATGTGTGTTTGTGTGTGTGTGTACAGTATTTGCAGCATGTGTACAGTGTGTATGAGTGTATATTTGTGAGTCTGACATTTTCTCCTCCCCCCATTCTGCTGTTTATCACTTCCCCCCATGTGTGGCCCCCATGCTTGCAGCGCGGGGAGCAGCTCGTGCTGA
>NW_027468630.1:36432702-36447702 GCF_046254945.1 Alosa pseudoharengus | reverse complement strand
AAAGGAAAAAACATATTTATCATGATGTTGTATAAAAGAATGTTTTTTTAAGAACTAAATATATATACATAATGTATATGAATATATTGTTTATTTAAATCTTTTATCATGACAACACTGGGAAAAATGCATTGCTATTTTACCTGCAAAGAGGATGTGGGTCATAGCACCAGTAGTGTGCGAGCGAGGCTGAGCGGCGTCCCTCTGAGCTCTGAGCTCTGTCCTGGCCTCAGGAGGGCTACAGGAGCACCTCCACCCTCCCTCCTGTCTCAGGATGCCATGCAGGTGGGCATCAGATGCGGTACCTAGAGAGACATGAATGGGTGAGCAGCCATCATTTCCCACTATTCCCTCTCCTTCCTGCTCTCTCTCTCTCTCTTTCTCTATCTGTCTCATCTCCTGTCTCTCTCTTACTCCCTCCTTTTCTCTCCCTCTCTGCCTACTGTATCTCATCTCCCTTATGTCTTTTTTCTCTTACTCTACCTGTCTCATCTCTCTTCCTTTCCCTTTTCTCTCTCCATCTCTCTCTTTCTTCTGTGGCTGTGTGCCTGTAGTCACCCCTCTCCAGCCACCTCTTTAGTTTGTGTGTATGTGTGTGTGTGTGTGTGTGTGTGTGTGCGTGTGTGTGTGTGATGTAGAGATTATTCTAGATTATTCTCGGAGAAAAGGAGGGAATTGCGAGCCTGCTTTGATAGAAGGCTTGCGCCAGTTGTGCTGCTATGACCCTATCGTTTTTAATAGATCTTATTTTAAAATAGCAGAACGTCAGAAAAGAGCACAGTATTTTTAAGGATTTATATAGAATTATATTGAATTTTATAAACTATTTGGATGAAGTAAAGTGTGGTTTGCCAAAAAAAGTTATAAAAGTATAATGATTAAATAAATCGATAGATTTCTGAGGTACCTAAGAAGCAATATTTATACTGAATGGATCTCTTTGGTTGTGGTTTTCGAGAATTACGTAATCCTTATCCCATGAGACTTTGAAAATTGAAGAAGTAATAACAACCCACCTATGAATTAGTCTGGAAATCAAAAATGACAGAGATATGAGAAGTCATGCCTCCCATACATATTGTAACTAATTTTGAAATCGCAGACTTAGTTTGTGTATAATGTGTGTAAAAACGACCAAAATATCACATACCGTAAATGTATACATAATGTATCTGGCCACTTCTTAGCAACAGGTCTGAGGACACTTTTACAGTATCTTATATATAAATCTACAAAAACAGAATAGATGTGACTGTTGATTTTATGGAACAACATATCACTAAGCTAATTTTTGTATGTGGAAACTTACAGTAGAGCTAAGTAGTAGTGGATTTAAATGAAATGCTAAAGACCATCACCTTGTGGATTGGGCAATGCTCACTCTCCCCACCACTTACCAACTTCCTCTAGCAATCAGCTAGAATTGATTTATTAAAACTAATTTGTTTTCTTTTTTTTCTTTTATATTTTTCATAGATATTCTGATGTTTCTCGCTCTATTTTGTGTAAAGACCTGTGTTCCTGTTATCTATGTTGCTGTAATTTTGTGCTACCAAATCCTCTTATTTAGATTTAATGAATTATTCAAATGAAAAAGAGAAGTTCCTGTAACTGCACTCTTCCCCCCAGATCCTCAATACTTCTTGTATGGCAACCAAAATTGACTGTAAGAAATAAATATCATATTGCACTATTGTTGTCCTGCTTTCTCTTGAGTGTGTGTATGTGTGTGTGTGTGTGTGTGTGTGTGTGTGTGTGTGTGTGTGTGTGTGTGTGTGTGTGTGTATTTACATGCTCAATTAGTTGTCATGTTGATGTTGGATGTTTAGCCCTAGCTATGGGCATGTACCAATTCTAATCTGTGTGTATACAGTATAATGCAGACAAGGAAAATAGGGCGTGTGTAAGCTACTGTAAAAACTAGATCACACAGAGTGGTGTCAGAAATACAGTCCCTCCTTGAGGCTAAGGCTACCGTTGTCCTCCCAACAGGTCGAACATACCCAGAGGACACTACAGCATTATTATAACAATTCCATGAACTTTGGGTACCATAGGAAATATCACTCTTTATCCAAATCCTGTACAATTTATAGGGCAAATATAAGTTATCCTACAGCCAGATGGTTGTTATTGTAAAATGAGTGGCTACTTTCATCTAATATAATTGTAGCTGTAATTGTAAGAATAACAATTTGATCCCAATCATTTCAACATATTGTCATATACATGTCATAGCAGATACCATATCTTATGTGCCATCATACTGGTCATAGTTCAATGACATTATCGTGACCCTCATTACAGATAATGGTCATTTGGCTCAGTTTTATCACTGGCCACGTGACAACATCTGCCATCTACATGTGTACCTCTATCGGGGCCCAGAGATTATGGAAGCAAAACACATGAACCACTGCAAAAACTAGACATAACAAACACATGGGCTCCAAATGCCTTAGAATAGCATCTCTCTTTCTGGTTTGGAATAGTACATTTGGCATTTGACACAACAGATCTATAATGTGGACCCATTATGAAATGTTTGTAATACGCATCTTGCATTGCGATCTCTTGAGGTATGTTGGCTATGTGGGTTATGTAGGCAACAGTTAGCAACCTAGCTGCCTAACCTTTGAGCCAGCATGTCAAAACATGCTGCAGGGCAACACTACTCTGCCATGGCTGAAGGCACTTTAAGCACAAAGTGTTATTTTCCCAAGCATATGTCTGTGTGTGTGGCCTACAAACCAGCCAATACTGGATAAACCAGTATCTTGTTCAGTTCAACCACCAAAGTCAGTGCCTGAGCATTCCCGCAAGACACAGCAGACCGATTCAGAGCAGCCAATTCCAGTTATGTGCCAACGCAGACCCACAATAACAAGCATGTGATGTCCTGGATCCTGATGGGTGTTGTGGATGCCACATCCTCGGAGAACTTGGTGTGCTAGACAGTGGGGAGGGACTCTCTTGTGACTAAAAGCTGTGAAGCATTTTCAGCAGGTTGTCCAAAGCCAGCTGTGCCGTTGCAAGTTGTGCAGATAGGGAACACCGACCCCTCAGAGAAAGACATGCAGAACTTGTGAGGCCAAAGGGACCACCCATAATTAAACAGTAGGTTCAAAGTCACAGTTGAGAAAATTCAGTCAGGCACTCCCATTCTGTAATTCAATCCAAAACACAGTAGTGTATATTCTGTGATAATGCATGAGCAAACTGTATTAGATTGGGTCTGTTTGTCCGTGTTCACTGAAATGCACATACCAGTGAGAAATGCAATGGGAGGTGTGTATGTGGTGTGGTGGTGCCCCCTGTTGGGGAAAATTTTGCTGCAAATTCAAACTTTCCCAGGAGACTAAACACAGCTCATAAATATATATATATAGGCTGAAATAATAATATAAAAAAAAAAAATATATATATATATATATATATACGGTGAGCATATGCAATACTGATACTATTTTCAGATAACTGTTTCATTAGCATACAAAAAAATAATAGTTTCAACTGAAAATAGATAAACAAGTAGCCTTCATGGAAATGTTACAGTATATTATTTGATTTGCATCTGTTTTGACTTCAAAGTATGTGTGGCTGGTTTGGATTATGCATGGTTACATGTTAGATTATGGCTTCATTTACTGTTACATATACAGTATAGTTATTTTTTCTATTCATGCAGAGCCTGAAGAAAAAAGTCCAAATGAAGTATTTGTAAAGGTCACTTTATTATAAAACCCCAACCCGATGAAGTCATTTAATCACTCATACACTTTAGTCTATAGACTCAAAAGCCAAAACGATTCCCATGGCAACAGGATGGAATTGTCATCATTGGTTAAAATTAAGAAGCATCACACAGTGTCATGTTTAGAATCTCACAGAAACACAGAACCTCAAATCAATCATTCTTCTGCTTGATTAAAATGTGTTGGTCAGTGGTGGAGCATCGAAGTAGCCATACATCACCGAATCCCATACTCAAAGTGGAACAGAACAAGACACTTAAAGACAGCAGGGCATGCCTATGGAACACATACACAGACATCCTCTAGCTATAGGACATAGAAGGATTTTGCCCTTTCCTCAATATATTTACTTTAAAACACTGAAATCCTCTCATATATATTCTAAACAGTCTTTAGATTCCAGCTTAACACATTATTAGACCGCAGCTAGCAGGTCAAAGGTTTTTTTTCCAGCCTGATGTTTGTTTCAGGCTGATAAGCAGTGTCGTTAATGTTGCGTCATACACCGCACAAGTGAGTCTAGATGGAGAGACTGTTCTTAGCAAGGAAATCTTTTTTTTCTTCTTTTTTTTCCTCATCATGGCAAATACATGAGTTACCGCATACCCAATACAAACATAAAAGAAAGAAAAATAATTAGAGCAGCTCAAAAGTTACAAGCTACGATAACCATGGATTCCAACTGAAGCAAGTCTCTGTGAATACTAGAAGCGCAAGTGAAACACTTTAGAAGGAGGAGTGTCCGCTCAAGGTTTCACCGAAATGGTGCATTTTTTTTCTACTGCAAGATAAAATAGTTCCCTCATCTTTGGTGATCCTAAAACCTCTACATGGCTTGTGAGGTGAGGTCAATACTCCAGAGGGCTTTTGCTTAAGCCTTTCTAACACATCAGGCCTAATCTGGCGAGACGGAAACAAAGGGTCGTCTCTCTAATGCATGAGGGCTGATTACGCGAGAGAGAGAGCACTAAATGAAGATAGACTAGTGGAGTACATGTATGCAGAGCATTCATCCGTTGGTCTGTGTTAGGAGCTACAGGGAAGCTTGTTACAGGAATCCCTCTCCTCGCTGCTACACGCGATGTTTCACCGCTGCCTCCCAACGAGATGGACACTCTGATGACCAGTAGGGGAGAGTGGAGCACGGAGGAGAACCAAGACGGAGGGGGAGAAACGCAGCTGAGCTAACAGTCCTGAGAATGCTTGACACTTTAGAGAAGCCCTGTGATGGGCCGAGATAGACTGAGGGCGGCGAAAGAGAGGAAAAAGAGAGGGATGAGATAAGAAAAGAGCAAGGAAGGCCTCTCTCCTCCAGGGAGACGGGCTTGGCAGGTAAGGCGTGGCCAGTGGATGGGGGTGTGGTCTCATGGCCGAACCTCCACATAATTGGCTGGAAAGAGTCCGTAGGCCCCTCGGCACACACCCCTCCACCAGCCCTCGTCAATCATCTCGATGTTGGTGATGATGTCGTCAGGGTCAAAGGAAATCTCATCATCGCCAGCTGAAAAAATCATATGACCGTCACATTTGGGAAGAGATCTCTTGCACAGCATGGTTTGGTAGTCTTTCTCTGCATCACTGTGAAACACTGTGTATCACCACATTAGTACAAATATTTGACAATATTTTAAGATATCTTAATTGATTTTGTGACTGAAAACTGTGAAACAAGTTGAGAACAGAAATTTTTCCTCCTTACTGCAAAATAATTCCATCACAGAAACAGGCGGTGGAGGCGGTCAAGAAGCTAATCGGAGACCTGACAACATTTTCACAATCCAAAAGCTCTGTTTTCCCCTGTCCACACACAAACACTGAAACAGTTTTGAAATATCTCCACTTTGGCTGGAGATTTTAAAAATATCCGTTTTCAGTGACAAAGTTTTCGTGTGGACGAGGCCAAAACGCATAAAAAATCTCAGTTTTTAAAAATACCCGGCTACATGTGGACAACTGGACATGGCCTCAGTTATGTTATATTCAGTGTTGGGAAGTAACGGAATACATGTAACGGGATTACATATTTAAAATACAAAATATGAGCACCGGTAACTGTATTTAAGTAACTATTTAAATACAGTTACAATTTAAATGGGTGGTATTCAGAATCCATATACTGTACACTGATAAATTTAAGGGATTCCATTTGAAATCATTAGAACATAATATGGGTAAAACAATGTATTCTGAGCTTTTCAAACTCAAATACATTGTTTTACCCACACCATGTAGCCTATGTACTGTATCTGTCAGGTGGCTCCTTTCTCTTCCCGCTCTGTTTATATTGATAGCCTACATGACAAACCTCTCAGGCAATGTAGAATGTAAAATGAGTTTTGTTGCGAGGGCCTATACCCAGCATGTGGTAGGCCACTATAGGTTCTCGTTTCGTGTAACTCCCACTGTGCTGTTAATATGTGTATTTTTTTTATTTTTTTTTATCAGTGTTTACTTTGTTTGGGATTCAGTAGCCTATTAGCCTATATGCAGACAAAACCTCTCTGTTCTTTGACACAGTGCTTCACAGCAAATGGCTTATCAATCCATCCACACTGTAAAGTACGTTGTGGGTTGTTGACATTAGCTATGGGTCTTACAACTTCAAATCACCTCACATAACTGTTTCATCCACTGTTAATAAAAATAATACAATGCAGATGTAATCCAAAGAATTCAAAATATGTTACTCACTTTGAGTAATCTATTGAAATATGTTACAAAATACATTTTAGGGCATGTATTCTGTAATCTGTAGTGGAATACATTTTTAAAGTAACCTTCCCAACACTGGTTATATTTTGACATGAATACTTGAATGTGCATATTAACTTGAATGTGCATATTCCACGAGTGTCTCAGCTTCCCTTCATAGGTGTGGTTACTAGTGCACTAGCGTCCATTAGACATCACGACCAACACACTCACCAGCCTGGTAGTCATACAGGGCCACAGCGGTCACCCCCAGGTCCTCTCCATAGTCATACGTCTGGGCATCTACACAGAGGAAAATCACATATGACTAGGGATGCAACTGACCATTATTTTCAGTCAATTAATCTGTCGATTATTTCCTCGATTAATCGATTAGTTACTTGATCCATAAATTGTCAGGAAATGGTGAAAAACTGTCAATCAGACTGTCAAAGCGCAAGATTATGGCGTCAAATGCCTGGTTTTGACCACGTCAGAAAAAGTAGGCGGGTGTTTTGTAAGTATTCTTGCGCTCCTTGTACCCTCTGCTCCACCTGCGGGTGTGGAGTCCCCACCTCCTCCAGCCTGGTAGTCCTCGTCCACGTTCTGGTACATGTCCTCCTGGGCCGTCTCCTCGTAGGTCTGCCCCGCGGCAGGAGTGGACACGGGCTTGGCCACAGGCTCAGGCTCGTAGATGTTGTTGCTGTTGTCGGTACTCTCCTGTGGAGGCTCCTCATACAGCCCGGTGTCCTGACACACACATACCAGCAGAGGGCGACAGAACACCAACACCTCAGAGGGCAAGCTCAAGCTTCAAAAGCAGTGGTCACAAATGCTCTTTTGTCATTGCTAAAGACATGTTTTTCCCACATGGTTTTCCTGACTGGCTGGTTTTGCTTGTCCTTCTTGGAACCAAAACACAAAACCCACTCCATGAAGGAAGTGTCCTTTCAAGACTTCCTTCACTCTATCAAGGAAGAGTCCTTTCAAAAACAAATCACACATACCAAGGGCTAAAGAAGCCAATGTCTGCATTTACATAAACCAATGAGAGTTGGTATGGCATTTCTGGACAGATTTAAAGCTTATGGAGAAGTGCATGTCTGACCTATTCACTCTAAATTGTATAATAGTGGCACAAAATGGCAGCATGTGGACCATTCCTCCTGATGTAAACAAACTGGGTCTGGGTGGTGTAAACAACAGCAGGCCTCTTACCTCGTACAGCGGCTGGGCAGCAGGGCTGGGGCTGGGGCTCGGCACAGGAGACGGAGGCTTGGCTTTGGCTGCCTCCTGCAACAAAGGAAAAAACAACTGGGTGTGAAAACAAACTCTCAAAGTGTGTGTGTGTGTGTGTGTGTGTTAATGCTCATGCATGTCTGTATACAAGGGCATCTGTGAGCCTGTGTGTGTGTGTCTGTGTGGTACATATATGCATGCATTAATCCCAGTGATTCCCAGGAGGTTCTCCTGATGAGTAAAGCAGGTTGGGGGGGGGGGAGCGTCTCCTGCAGCAGCCCACCTCCTGGTTCCTGCGCGCCTCCTCCTGCTCCTGCTTCTCCTTGACCTGCCGCCGGCCCCGCTCCTCCTCAGCGCGCTTCCGGTCCTCCTCCTCATTCTGCTTGGCGATGTTCTCAAAGCGAGCTTTAATGCTCCCGGTGTTGGCACTGGCTAATGGGGCAGAGAGCAGAGCACAAGACAGCAGAGAGAGAGAGAGAGAGAGAGATATTGAACAGAGGCAGAAAGAGGTGTTGTTTCACCTATTGTCAATTAAAGACTGAAACAGGTAGAGTTGGTTTGTGTTAGACCTTCTATTGTGTGTCTGTGTGTCTGTACATGTGTGCCTGGGTAAAGTGGGAAAAGATCCTATTTCAGAGTGTGTCAAATGTCCCCCATACAGCACCTGCTTCTACAGGCTTGGTCTTCTGGTAGCCGGAGGCCGGTCTCTCCACCTCCTCAAAGGTCCCTGCACTCTGAGAAACAAACAGTAGCAAATATTTACTAACTGCCCAGGAACCTCCCTCCGCTCGGCAGCGCTGATAAACCCTCAAGGCCAAGTGACCAAGATTGACAAGACATTCCATTAACATGCACACAATCTGCCATGAGGTCAGTAAGGCACAATGACCTTCCACTGTGGCTAACATGGGCTTTTAATGCGGGGTGCTTCAACTGCTGTCTTTATCTATCCAAATACTTGTGGTGTGAAGGACAATTTATCACTCAGCCAATGTTAATAAATAAAGCCATCATTAAACAGTCAGAAATAAATACATGAGAAAATATGAACTGCCTGTTAACAAGGTTAAAAGGACAAGCTACAAAAGCTGTCATAATGTAAACAAAAACATTGTTTCTACCATATAATATATATGTACATGCATAACTACCTTATCCATTCTATCCTTTTGGACTCCATATTTGCCACCAAATCCTTTTGAGTAGTCTGGAATAGAGGGACAATCTAAAGTTAGACGTGCAGCTCAGAGGGGTCGACTCCATTAGCAGTCCCAGGGCATGAGCGCAACAGAAGGGCGAAGGGAAATCATACGCTAGGCTGAGGAGCAGCCATGCAAACCTGGAAGAAGAAGAAGAAGCTCACAAGAAAACAAATCACATAGACAACAAGATGGATGCGGCCAGTGTTACTGTATCTCCCATAACTTATTCATTCACTTCAGTTCTGCATGTCCAGCTGTCAGAAGCCGATTCTGCACAAGCCGAGTGCAAGCAGCTGTGTGTGTGTGTGTGTGTGTGTGTGTGTGTGGTAGGCAGGATGCACTGTGGCCTGTGTGACTGTGCAGCCATCATGCACTGATGAGCATGTCTGCATACAACTGAACCAGCAGCAGATGCATGGGTGATGGGTGGCCACTGGGCAGGGTCATTCAAACGGGACAGGGACAGGGACAACAACTGGTCAGGACGGCAACACAAAGGGGGGATTGGGAGAACGCAACATCTAAGTCTCTGCAGAAGCCCAGGGGAGCAGATCAAACCTTTTTTTAAAACAAGAAGAGAGTTTAGCCTGAGCCAGCTAACTTTGACTGACCGGCAGACTTGTTTTGGGATTAATGGCCGGCCTGTGGGCCAGACTGCCCAGCGCGTATTTGTTCCAGTCCTGCTTGCACTGGCACGCAGGACGCAACTCACACTCACACTCACACACACACACACACTCACACACACACACACACAAAGCAGAGGATTAACTGAGTCAGGTGGGCCCACGCAGCACAGAGTTTAGTGGCAGGACTGACCATGGTAAACACTGAGCTAACATTTTCAACAAAGCTGACAACACAATGACCGAGATCCAACAGCTGGACGGGTCCGATACGGGGAGATCATATCTGACTTGTAAAAAAAAGAAAAAATCTCCCAAACATAATGCTGCAACATAATCTGATCCCTAGTATTGCATAATTGGTCCCAGGTCTGTTTTTGTGAAATATTGACCATTAGGTAACATCACTTTGGCTTCCCCATGATCTAATCTTCCACTCTGTGTAGCTATTAGCAAGCTGCTGATAGTATCTTAAATAGCAGTTATGTTTGAGTAGCTTGCTGGAGAATCATTCTATGATTAGTGTACTTCTTCATGGTGCACAGACAGAGTGATTCCTGTGATCATAACATTTCATTCATATCAATGTCAATCAAATGTCATCATGTTTGATACTCTGTAACATAACAGGAACGTTAGGCTCTAGGTGCTTAGTATTGGCTGTGTAAATATAAGGCTAAAAGTGCCTGACTTTGCGATAGAGTAATCTGGTACATCTAGCGGAGCAAGTCTGCTCTGTTCTTCAGACTGGGGTGGGGGAGGGGAGGTGGGGGGGTTGCTGTCTCAGGTGCATCAGTGCAGGAAGGGGGAGAAGAAGCACATTGATTGGCAGGTGCAGGCAACAGGACAGGATAAGGAGCGGTGGGTGGGGGGGTGGGGGGGTGGGGGGAGGGAGGGCAGTCGGAGACGGTGCCTTGTTGAGACTCGTGCTTGGCCAGGCTCTCCTTGTGCTCAAAGCCCAGGGCACTCTTGTCCTGCTTGTCTGCCTCAACCCCGTACTTCCCTCCGAAACCCCGCTTATAGTCTGCAAGAGTCCGCAAACACACACACATATACATACACAGTGACAGGACATACACACAGACACACACACACACATATATATATATATATATATACACACACAGACAAAACATATGGACAAATACAACAATGACAGCAACAGCAGCACAGACACGCCGCACTCTGACAAGGTTATATTTGACTCAACGCCTTTCACTTCTGGTTTCCCTTCCAGAAACCACAAATAAGCAAATCTGTGGCCCGACCCCCGAGACTTCTCACAGGGACGCGGGATGAGGATGTGACCTCCGCTTCAGATGGAATGCGGTCAGCAGAACTGACTCCCACCCTTGTCTTGATACCTGACTGGACAATCACAGGCCACACAGAAATACATAGGTCCATACACATAGGTTGCTATGGAGCAGAAATGAGGAAATAAACACACACACACACACACACACTTGCGGCCTTCTGTCTTCCTATCCTACGTGTTCTCTATGGCAGGAATAGATTTCACATACAAATTGACCAGGGTGGGCTGACCGCTTATATTTAGATGAACTCTCACAGGAGAGGAAGTGGCTTGATGAGAGCGACGCCATGAGGGAGAGAGAAGTTTGTTTAGCTACAACCACGCTGGCTCTTCAGTACTGGGCCTGGAAACAGGCAACGTGTGCATGGAGGATAGCTGGACAAAATAAGGCACAGTGGACTAGGAGGGCGAGTGACCGTACGTCTGGTCTGCTGGACGGGGTCAGGGGTCTCTGCTTAAACGTTACCTTTCTGAGACTCGTGAAGCTGCGTCTTCTCCTGATGGTCCCATCCCAGAGCCGACTTGTCCTGGCGGTCAGCCTGCACGCCAAACTTTCCACCGAAACCCTTCACATAGTCTGCGAACACAAACAAACAAACACACACACACACACACACACACACACACACACACACACACACACACACACACACACACACACACACACACACACACACACACACACACACACACACACACACACACACACACACACACACACACACACACACACACACAAACAAACAAACAAACAAACAAACAAACAAACAAACAAACAAACAAAACAAACAAAACAAATACACAAACAAACACACACACACAGCAATGTCATGATTATGCAGTTCAGATTCTCCAACTTCATGCCATACAAATGTTGCCAAAATCTAACTAAACTTGCAATCCCAATTAGTCCATTGTGTATATTTACAAACACAATAAAGCGCGAGTACAGCATGCTTCATATACAGCACAGGGTCTGATATTAACAACACATTAACACTTCTCCTTTTCAAAGCAGAAACCTCTCTGTGCTGCTGGAAGCTGAAGTGACCTGCAGAAGGCCCTTGCTAGCCCAATGAACCTCCCAGTGCAGCAGAGGCAGAGGCAGAGGCCGAGGCAGAGGCAGAGGCAGAGGCCCAGCCTACATTTACAAGTCATCTTCTCCAAGGCTCCATTCCCAGCGCACGCAGTGGGGGAGGAGGTCAATTGGGCTCGTCTGCCAAACGCATCAGCAGGGCCTCTGCTGCTGGAGCCCATTCACTCTCATCTCCAGTACAACATCTCCCATGAGGAATACAAGTTGGGACAATGTCCAAAAGGAATGAATGGCATTCCTCTGATAGTAGTGTGACTGCTGTGGCTGCAGTTCAAAACAGCGAGCCTGTGTTTGCTTTGCTGTGGAGTAGAAAAAGGCGGCGCCTGTTCAGGGCGCTTTGAGGCGGTTCCGTCGGTCTTCAGCGCCACTTCATCCTCTATCCATTATGGACCCTTCACAAGGGATGCTGTATGCAGCTTAGTTCTGCACACACCCCTAGATCTGCCTCTGCTTGATACTGGCAGTGCAGAACTGCTGGAGTGGTGAACACCCTCTCTAGAAGACCTGGAGAAGATATGCCTCATCTCCACAAGCCCTTTTTGAGTTAGTGTTTGGTGTGTTCACTCACACGCTGCTGCTGTCCCTTTTATTTCCAAAATAAGCTTTAGTCTGGTTCTTGGAGTCTGTGTATGCTGCAGTCTGTTCTGGCGTTAACGATTAAAGCAGATGACTTTCAATGTTACAGTCCTGACACCAACCTGATGTGGTCATTCTGTCTAATGGCTTTTTGAAAGTCATGTTGAAGCAGTGGGGATCACAAACCTTTCTGTGACTCGTGTTTCTCGGTCTTCCCCTGGTACTCGAACCCAACCGCACTCTTGTCCACCTTGTCCGTCTCCACACCAAACTTTCCACCGAAGCCTTTAGAGTAGTCTGAAGAAAGGAGTCAGCCACATTGGCGAGTTAGAGTTAAAAACAACACACGTGTCCAAAAGATCACTGAAGCCTTGTGTTGCCAGCCCAAATCTCTCAAATTGTTTTACAACAGGAAATGAGTTGCGGCTCCTCTTTTGGCAATTCAGTTCGCCGTCTGCCTGAGGCGCTGCCTGCAAGCTCAGTTTCTTTATTAGATTATGGTATGGTAGTGTAGTTCAGTGCAATGTTGGTGTACAATCTTAAGCCATAGGCTACACCTACTTCAAACAGGGGGATTCCAAACTATGGTGAACACATGGGTGGCAACACTTAGCAAACAGTGCTGCAACTTCAGAGAGAGAGAGAGACACTAACTTAGCACGTGTGAATGTTTCACCCTTCAAACAGAGGGTTAAGCATCGCTGCTACTGGATCACAAAGATCCAATTACATGACTACAGCATAGCAACGAATGCAACAAAACAAAACTATGAACTTGAAGCCTTTCCCACACACAAAGCACTGTATGGGCGGGCTAAAAGCATGGTAAACCACAGAGCAGACAGCCTCTTTACGCACCTTTGGTCTGTCTGGAGCTGGGACACACATGTGTGTCTTTTTGTGTGTGTGTGTGTGTGTGTACATTTGCATGGGAGGATCTGGGGGGGGGGGGGGGTTGAACAAACCTTTCTGCGACTCATGTTTGTCGGTTTTGCCCTGGTAATCAAAGCCCAGGGCACTCTGGTCCACCCGATCAGTCTGCACCCCGTAGCGCCCCCCAAAACCCGTGGAGTAGTCTGGGTGAAGTGACACAGCACAGCAGGGTCAAGCAAGGCAGCAGGGCACGGCAGGACGGATGGAGGGATGAGCGGATGGATGGATGGAGAGATGGATGGAGAGAAGGGATGGTCTTAGCAGAAGGACACTTTTGCTTATAGACAGAGCAGAAAGCAGCAGAACTGATAAAGGCCAGTACTGAGGAGTGTGTGTGTGTGTGTGTGTGTGTGTGTGTGTGTGTGTGTGTGTGTGTGTGTGTGTACAACTCTGAAACTACACAGTGGTGTTTAAGTAAGATAAGAGGATATGATTCATGTTTCAAAAGAGTATGGAAGTGGAATATATGATTGTACATCTGCCCTTTAAAAGGACTAAGACTGTGCAATAATCTGATGGCTGTCTGTATGGCTAAGTGATTTCCAAAGGTCTGAAAGTGTTGCTACATGGCATGGTGGCTGTGCTGCAACAGTGCTCAAGGAAAAGAGGAACACCATGCCATTCATGCTTTGATTTATTTGGTTCATGATGTGCCAAACTCCCTGGTGTATTGGTGTGCTATTTTTAACCTGCCCAAGGACTATAAAAGGAAATCAGCTATCTTTAATTAACCTGCCCGAGGACTGTAAAAGGAAATCAGCTAACTCATTCATACTGATACAAGAACAGTAATCTGCACATATGCGCTGTTCAGTAACAGTTCAATAAACAAACAAACAAATAAATGAAATATCTGGTTTGTGTGGACGGTTTGCTTTCAGAGAGCGCAGGGCAACTAGGGAGTCCTGGGCATGGAGTGGAAGCTTAAGCCAGTGTGTGCCAACTATGGCTGAGGAGTGCATGAAGCATGAAGCTCATCTATGCCACAGCAAACACAAGCAACAGGGTCAACAGCACTTCACAATATGATAACCAGGGCTCTTGATCAGACAGCACCTTTAAATCCCAAATGTACTTCCTGAAACATGCTGACACCTTTACTTCCCTACATGATACAATCTCTGTGCTCCACTTGAATTTGGCTCAGCAAAATTTGCATAATTGTCAGGCTTTGCAGGATTGCGGTAAGATAATATCTTCTGTTTGGCAATGCTTGCCGGTAAAACTGAACAACAATACCATTGGGGAAGAGGGCATCTTTGTTTCAGTAATTTAAGATATTATACTTCCTTTCCAAATAGTGGAAAGAAGAATCATGAGAAAACGCTGAAGCCATTTTGATGATTACTGCGGTGGGAACAAAACTCCTATTCAATTGTATGTGAATTGGTAAGGGCTGTTGCTGATGCTTCTGATAAGGTCCTACTGCAGACTCAGTACGGCCTCCTACACACGGGCCCTGTTCACGCTTGGACATCTAATGGCTCCTCAATTAGCCTCAATCACATCCACATGTAAGTGAAACGGCATTTGTGATCGAAAACTGGTCAGACATAGCTGTCCT